>NC_056730.1:148142582-148269504 GCF_019279795.1 Protopterus annectens
AGTCCAGTTTGCAACCCATGGCTGGTGTATGCGACTATGGCCTAGTATGCAATCATCTGCGAACTTTGTCAGCCACAACCCTCCCAAGTTTGCTTCCACATCTGAGAAATAAATGCAGAACATGAGGGGTCCCAGGACAGAGCCCTGTGGGACACCACTTGTGACTGGCTTTGAGTCTGACATGGCTCCAGCGATTTTGAATTTATGGGTTCTATCCTTTAGCCAGTTTGCAACCCATCTTGTGACATATGGATTTACATTTCAGCTGTTGAGCCTGTCTATGATGCTGGAATGGGGTATTGTGTCGAAAGCTTTAGCCAAGTCCAGGTAGGCTGTATGGACTGCTTTGCCCTCATCAATGGCACTAGTGACTGTTTCGAAAAAGTCAACCAGGTTCAAAAGGCAGGATCTGCCCTATACAAAGCCGAACTGGGTGGGATCAAGTGTCTGTAAGTACCCAATGTCACTGTTTATGAGTTCCATAATGATTCTTTCCATAGCTTTGCAGAACAGGCTGGTTAAGCTTATGGGACGGTAGTTACCAGGGTCTGTAGAAGTGCCTCCTTTGTGGAGTGGGACTAGTGTTGCTGTACGCCAGTGTTCAGGTACATATCCTGTAGTAAGGCTACGGTTAAATATCAGTTTCATGTGCGGGTTTAGCTCCTCTTGGAGTTCAAGTAGCACGCAACCCGGGATACCGTCAGGTCCCAGTGATGCTGTGTTTATAGCTTTGCTGAGGGCGGATCTCACCTGGACATCTGAGATGACAGGGAGGTTACATTCAGCTGGGATAAGTATTTCTTCTTTTGGGGGTGAGGGAGGGGAGAAATTTGCACTGAACCTGTCTGCCAGAATGTTGGCAATATCTGTGGGTTCAGTGTATGTTATGTCATTGTGCACTAACTCTGAACATATCTGAGGGTTTCTGCCCAGGTTTGTAACATAGCAGGTGAAGGTCTTGTAATTATCTTTAGTATCCATAGCGATTTTTCTCTCAAAGTTGGCCTTGGATGTTTTATGAGAGAATGTAGCTTTATACTAGTGCTGATCACAGATGCCTTCTCTGCATGGGATTTTGCTCTGTCGTGCAGTAGCTACCTTCTTTTGTAATACAATTTGTTTATGGCTGGGGACCACCAGACAGACGCCTGCCCTTGGTGGGGCCTTGGTTTTATTTGGGATTGCATGATCCATGCAGTCTTGGAGATGTCCGTAGAAAGCATTTGTGCAGGATTCTGCATTGTGGGATGTGGTTTCCACTGGCCCAGTGGGCTTAAAGGATACCATCTCAGTTTTAAGAAGTGTAAAGTCAGCTTTTGAGAAGTTTTTCACTGTAGTCTTTTGTGTTGGGGGTGGAGGTGGAATATGTGTATCCAGGGTGATTAGTTTGTGGTCAGATCTCACTAGTGAGGGGTATACTTCCGGTGTGGAGCACATTGTCCCCATGTTTGTGATGATCAGGTCTAGTATATTATCTCCTTGTGGGAGAGGTGACTAGCTGTTCCATTGCATTTGAATTTATGAATTCCAGGAACCTTTGGGCTAGGGTGTTTGGGCTAGAATAATGCACCCAGTCTATGTTAGGGTAGTTGAAGTCTCCCAATATGATGGTGTTTGGTGAGACATTCATATCCTCCAATGTCTTCAGGAAGGCTGAATGGGGTTCCTGAGATTGGGAGGGTGGTCTGTAACATGCTACCAGTTGTATAGCATTTTTGCCTACGGTTAGTTGCACCTGGATGGTCTCTGATGCTTCATGTGTTGCCACTAATCTGGAGGTGTGGGTGTCCATGATGAATATGGACACTCCCCCTCCCTTTATGGTTTGGCCCGAGTTTTGTGGCTGAAAAGCATGATACGAGGTATAGCCTGGTAGCACTGGGGTGCTCACAGGAGCCTTGAACCAGGTTTCAGTTACTGCACAGACATCGAGATTGATAGAATATGTACGTACAGATATATGTAATACACACATACATATATAGATATATGTAGATATATATACATATACAGACAGATCTGACTGTCTACAGATATGTCTGTATATGACTATCTCTCTCTCTGTCCCACCCCCTCTCACTCTCTCTCTCCCTCTGTCTCTCTCTCTCTCTCTCTCTCTCTCCCCCTCTCTCCCCATATCTATATATATATATCTATAGCTATATATATATATATATATATATATATATTATATATATATATATACATACATATGAGTTTTTATTTCCTTTCTACTAGCTCAGTATTTATTACTACGCCTAAAAGAAGTCTGATATATATATATATATATATATATATATATATATATATATATATATATATATATATATATATATATATATATATATATATATATATATATATATATATATATATATATATATATATATATATATATATATATATATATAGATATATATATATATATATATATATATATATATATATAGATATATATATATAGATATATATATATAGATATATATATATATATATATATATATATATATATATATACATACATATATATATATATATATATATATATATATAGATAGATAGATATATATATATATATATATATATATATATATATATATATATATATATATATATATATATATACTGAGTGAGGCACATGTGTGCAGATGTATTGCAACAGGTGCCTGGTGACAAAGGCATGGAGTGAACACCAGTGTGGATACTGGAGTACCATATCCCATTCCAAAACACGGACACCACTAACCACCACATATGTGCATGCCTGCCCACCACTGCATGTGTCAGGGGGGAACAGGGGCAACAAGTGTACAATAGGCTCCCCATTGATATACACAGTGGCACACTAGTCCTGTAATACCTGTACATGGTATGTGTCAGCAGACATGGTGTGTCAGCTATGGACATGTAGGTCACTGTACCCCTCTACACCCCACAATGTCCTACATGGTATGTACCTCCCATGACAGCTACAGATATGGAGATGGACACAGTCATCGTAAGTAACTGTGTCAATGCACTCAAACACATTACCTATGCAGAGAGACTGACAAGACCACAGAGCGCACCCAGACTACCTACATAGAGGTTACCACTGCTGGATATACATAGTGAAGTCACACCCATGACAGATGTCCAACAACCATGGTAACACCTCACAACATCCACAACCCAAATTACCTATGTCTGTCGTCCTTGTCACCGCAGTAAAGAGCACATGGTGGAGGTACAGGTCCCTACCCACAGATACCCATTTCCAGCTCTTTTGTAGTTCACTGTTTAAAATCTGCATTTGCGGCTTTTACGGTCGACGATAGCGCAGCACCGGTTAAACAAGGTTAAACTTTTTCTGGCTCCGCCAAGTCTGTTCTTCAAATTTTCCCTTAAGGAAGCTCTACTCTTAGTATAACCAGACTACTCACTGTATTATAAGCCTAGCACTTATTCTCAATACTTCTCTACTAAGTAAGCACTCTCGTACTAAGTAAAGCACTACATCTACTTACCACCCCTGTGAATACTCACTTCCCTTAAAGGTATACCACTATACTGTTCTAGCATGTCGAGTGGTAGATTACTGGCGTCGTCTCCAGTTCAGCTGGTCAATCTGGGCATCTTGAGACAATGCTACAATTGTCTCATGTACACAGACAACCCTCTCCTCCTCCCAACAAACACAAATACATGTGAGAGATGCAACTATATAGCCAAACTGGAGGCTGAACTCTCTCAACTCAGGGCTGGCATGACCAGACAGGAGGAGATGGCAACCACACACACAACAATCCCAGTCCCACATAGACCTACCACAACTGCAAACCAAACACATAAAACACAAAGACATACTGGAGGCTCTAATAAAAACTTACCAAAACAACAGAGGCTCCCAAAGCAGACATCCAAAAATCCACCACCTCAAAACAAAACACATGCAACACATATTTCAATAAATCAGTGCGTCGACCAATCGCAGCCCTAAGGCCAAACACCTTGCCTGATACACTAGTAATAGGTGACTCCATAGTCAGACACACTGATGTCCCACTGACCAGGCTGAACAAGGAGAAGGTGACTGTGAGCTGTCTATGGAGCTAGGATCCGCCACATAACACGCACTCAGGTCACTCCAAAGCAGTACAAATATGACTCCGTCATTGTCCATGCTGGTGTGAATGACCTGAGACGCACCTCCCTGGACTACATGAAAAGAGACATAGAGGAGCTCTCGATTATGTAGCCCAGGCTGGTATGCCCCTGTCCCTGCGCAGCATCTTGCCCACACCAAGAATGTTACCACAAGACAAAGACAAGATGATCTGTTTTAACAATTGCATCAAGTACTGGTGTCATTCTAAGGGGATCAATGTCTGTCTGCCTGGGATGATATGTTGGACAAGCCACGCTGCTTCACAAGGGATGGCTTACACATGTCACCACTGGGCTTCGGATATTGGCTAAGGCTCTTGCCACCCCATAGTGCCTTTTTAGGCAAGGCTCAAAGACAAACCCACCTCCTTACTAAACAAAAATGGAAAAACTAAGGGTAATGCTGCTCAATGCCAGAAGTCTAAATCTCAAGATGCAGGCACTTGATGCACTCCTCAGCATGGAGAACATCGACGCCTGTGCAGTAACTGAAACCTGGTTCAAGGCTCCTGAGAGCACCCCAGTGCTACCAGGCTATACCTTGTATCATGCTTTTCGCCCCAAAAACCGGGCGAACCACAAAGGAGGGGAGTGTCCATATTCATAAAGGACACTCACACCTCCAGGTTAGTAGCAACACATGAAGCATCAGAGACCATACAGGTGCAACTAACCATAGGCAAAACTGCTATACAACTGGTAGCATGTTACAGACCACCCTCCCAATCTCAAGAACCCCACTCAGCCTTCCTGAAGACATTGGAGGATATGAATGTATCACAAAATACCATCATACTGGGAGACTTCAACTACCCAAACATAGATTGGGTACATTATTCTAGCCCTAATACTCCTAGCCCAAAGGTTCCTGGAATTCATAAATTCAAATGCACTGGAACAACTAGTCACCTCTCCCACTAGGGGAGATAATATACTAGACCTGATCATCACAAACATGGGGACAAAATGCTCCACACCAGAAGTATACCCCTCACTAGTGAGATCTGACCACAAACTAATCACCCTGGATACACATATCCCACCTCCACCCCCAGCACAAAAGACCACAGTGAAAAACTTCTCAAAAGCAGACTTCACTCTTCTTAAGACTGAGATGGTATCCTTTAAGCCCACTGTGCCAGTGGATACCACATCCCACAATGCGAATCCTTCACAAATGCTTTCTATGGACATCTCCAAGAATGCATGGATCATGCAATCCCAAACAAATCCAAGTCCCTCTCCACCAAATGTAAGCGTCCTGTCTGGTGGACCTCAGCCATAAACAAATTGTGTAACAAAAGAAGGAAGCTACTATGCACGTCAGAGCGAAATCCCATGAAGGGAAGACATCTCTGATCAACATTAGCAGAAAACTACGTTCTCTCATAAAAACATCCAAGGCAAACTTTGAGAGAAAGATCGCTAAGGACACTAAAGATAACCACAAAGCCTTCTTCAGCTATGTTAGAAACCTGGGTGGAAACCTCAGATATGCTCAGAGTTGGTTCACAACAACAAAAATACACTGAACCCACAGATATTGCTAACATTCTGGCTGACAGGTTCAGTGCAAATTTCTCGCCTCCTTCACCCCAAAGAAGAAATACTTATCCCAGCTGAATGTAATCTCCTGTCATCTCAGATGTCCAAGTGAGAACCGCCTAAACAAAGCAAAAACACAGCATCAATGGGACCTGACGGTATCCGGGTTGCGTTACGTGAACTCCAAGAGGAGCTAAACCCACACATAAAAATGCTATTTAACCTTAGCCTTACTTCGGGATATGTACCTGAACACTGGTGTACAGCAACAGTGGTCCCACTCCACAAGGGGGGTGCCTCTATAGACCCTGGAAACTACTGCCCCATAAGCTTGACTAGCCTGGTCTGCAAAGCTATGGAAAGAATCATTATGGAACTCATAAACGGAGACATAGGGGACCTACAGACGCTTGACCCCACCTAGTTTGGCTTTGTATAGGGCAGATCCTGCCTTTTAAACCTGGTTGACTTTTTTGAAACAGCCACTAGAGCCATTGATGAGGGCAAAGCAGTCCATACAGCATACCTGGACTTGGCTAAGGCCTTCGACACAATACCCCACTCAGGCATCATAGATAAGCTAAACAGCTTAAAAGTAAACCCTTATGTCACTAGATGGGTTGCAAACTGGCTAAAGGACAGAACCCATAAAGTTAAAATCACTGGAGCAATGTCAGACTCAAAGCCAGTCACAAGTGGTGTCCCACAGGGATCTGTCCTGGGACCCCTCTTGTTCGGCATTTATTTCTCAGATGTTAAAGCAAACATGGGAGGGCTGTGGCTGACAAAGTTTGCAGATGACTGCAAACTAGGTGCCATAGTCGATACACCAGCAGATACACTCATCCTACAAAAAGGCTTCACTGAAACGGACAACTGGTGTCGTAGTCACGGCCTTAAACTAAATGCCAAAAAATGTATAGTCATCCCTTTTGGAAAAAACAAAGTACCCACAAATTATCACATAGACAGCAACCCACTGAGTACGGAAAAAGTAATCAGAGACCTAGGGACCCAAGTAGACAGCGACCTCTCATTTGACACCCACATTGCCAAAGTGGTTAGAAAAACATTCTACCTTGCACACCTCATCATGAAGGGTTTCACATCCAGATCCAAGGATGTCATTGTACCCTATATTCCTCCCTCATCAGACCCATGATTGAGTACAATGCCCCATTTGGTATGTACCTCACCCGGCACTTGCAACAGCTGGAGAGACCACAAAAGTACCTCACCAAAAGGATCAAGGGTCTCCAACATATGTCTTATTCTGTCAGACTAAAGAAACTTCAGCTCTATTCAGTAGCATACCGCCTGCTCAGAGGTGATCTCTGCCTGACGTACAAGGCCATGTCCAATCAGGATCTGATGGACATGCTCCACGTCAAAAATCCAAATCCATCAGGACCACGAGAGCTAAAGACTTAAACCTCGGCACAAGTATGAATAGGACATGCTGGAGGGATAGATTCATAACCCAGAGGCTTCCCATGCTTTGGAACAGGATCCCAGTTCGTACTAGGCAAAGCCCCTCACTGACTCTCTTCAAGAGAAATCTTGATGAGTGGATGGGAGATCGTAAGTTTACCCTAGGGGTCACATCTGTGTCACTGCTAGACAGGGGCACAGTAAACTAATTCTATTATATAAGGGGACCTTCACTGTGTCACTACTAGACAGAGGCACAGTATTCTAGATTTATTCTGTACATTTTTGTACCATTTCATGGGGTGGCAAAAGCCACATCACTATGGCTAGGCTTACAAATGCCCCAGGGCAGATAGCCTAGTACTATACTATGAAACTATGAAACTATAAGACATACCCTGGAGTAAACCACACAGCATTAAGAAGCAAGGCTCCCCATGAGTAGATGTCAGACATACCCCTGCTGAATGTTATGCAGATAGGTAATATGCCATATGAGTCACCCTGTGTAACTGCTGGACAGGAGCAGGTATGATCACATCACATGTGTCACAAGGGGCAGGGTAGCATAACAGTATGCTGCTGTAGGCCGAGGGCCAATAGCATACTACCTACCTAAGACACAATGCACACCCACGAACCCATTACAAACCAAATATGTGAGGTGGAATGAGTCTGCCAGTGACTGGGTGCATGTTATGGACTGGTGTGATTGCTCACCAAGACTGTCTGTCTGCCATGGTAGTGTGTGTCCGTGGTGTGAGGCCAGAGACAGATGTGTGAGGTATAGCAATCAAAACATACTACATTGCCATATGTTGTGCTGTGTTACCCTGTATGTGACTGTGGTGTAGGTAGGGTTATGGCAAGTAAGAGTAGTGTGCATTACCAGTGAAATATGTAACGTGCATTGCATGCAGTGCATGGGTTGATAATGTTCCACATACAGTACCTTGATACAAACCCCCAGTGTGAGGTTGTGCATTGGACATGAACCAGTGTGCTGACTGCTGGAGTATACTAGTCTGTCATATGGAGTGTGCCAGGTACTGTTGCACAGTTGTCGGCTGAGCACTGATATCTGGTCATTTACATGTGTATCCCCCAATAGACAGACAGATGCTATATATGGGGGTTAAGTTATATCACTACAGTCGAGTATTATGTGTATTATGTGTGCCATATTTTGATGACATATATTGTTGACATATTTTTCTTTTCCTTTTCAGGGCTATGGTTCACCAGCGAAACCCTGTATACTCCACTGCGGAGGATGAGGAGATACACCAGAGCCTGGTGCAGGATTTTGCAATACTCTTTTCCCGCACCAGCCAGAACCAGCAGGAGAGGGATGCACTGTGGCAAGACCTGGTCCGTCAGGTAAATGACATAGGCACACATAACCGGACATATGAGCAGGTACACCATCACTGCAGTGATTTAATTAGAAATGTCTGTCAGCGTGTGTCAGATATCCACAGGCAACAGCCTGCCACAGGTGGTGGGGCGGCTATACATCCCCCTCACCAGACTGGAGGGACTACTTCTAAGTGTTGTGGCTCCAGCCCAACAGCAACAACAGCAGCAGCGTACATGCATAATGATGGAGGCTGGAGCCACCCAGCAGCAGGACTCGGAGCATGCAGGTAACATGCCATATGTATAGTTGACTGTTCTGTACACTGTTAGTTTATGCATGTGTACGGTGTGTCCTCGGTTTGTAGCTGTTATCTTGGTAATTATTGTGCAAGAGTGATATTCTCAATATCAGCAGTAGACCTGTGGAAGCCAACTGTTGTGCTACTGAACTGTATCATACTCACAGTATCAATGGCACAGTTGTGGCCACTGACAATAAATGTCTCATTTCTGCAGGTCCCTCTGGTGTAACAGCAAGGCAGCCTATCCATGCTGGTGAGTGTGTAATAACAATACCTTCAATACTCTTGATACTAATAGTAATAATAGGCCAAAGCAGTAGTGCTATGTGTTTGATTGCAGGTGTGTTTGTGTCTGTGCGTTGATATCTCATATACTGAGGAGTGTGCATGTGTGCATGTGTGCATGTGTGCATGTGCCCTGTGTGCATGTGTGCATGTGTGCATGTGCCCTGTGTGCTTGTGTGCATGTGTGCATGTGCCCTGTGTGCAAGTGTGCATGTGTGCATGTGTGCATGTGTGCATGTGCCCTGTGTGCATGTGTGCATGTGTGCATGTGTGTATCAGTGGCGACATTGTGTACACATTGTAAACTGTGTTTCCTGTCTTACTCCCACAGGTTCTGGTGCTGCTCTGGTGTTGTGCAGCAGGGAACCTGAATCAGCTGCCGTGGATAGTGATAATGATGATACCTGTGTAATGGCACAGGGAGGTGTGCCAGGGTCCGTCATTGGTCAGCCAATTGACAGTACACAGCTGTCGACCCCATCAATGCACACAGTCATCCTGCCAATACATCCTTTGTCACCAATGTCCCTAGGTGATGGACAGGATACAGTGGGCATTGACCAGGGTAATGTGGTATCGGTGGCACATGCATCTCCACACAGCAGCCATGGCCAGGGTCCTGCCATGGTACCACACAGGCAGATGTCCAGGGGTTCTTGTGGGAGCATCCGTGGGCATACTGCCCCTGTCAGACGTGCCCACAGAGGTCTTTCAACCTCAGCTATGTTTCGGGCTGTAATGCAGGCACAGTCACGTATGGAATGGTACACCAGACAGGGTCTGAGAGAGCTGAGAGAATGCCGCACAGCTATGAGTGACAGTATGCATGATGTTGTGGCTGCCATCCGTAATTTCACCAAGGTCATTGACAGACATTGGGGGGACACATTAGATCTGTTCCACAACTACATGTCCATAAGCCAGGGCAATGGTGGACGGTTGAGGTATCGACGTGGGCATATGCCAGCAACAGCAGCAGCTGGCAGCCATTGCGGATGAAAACAGGCCCGCGGCCGCTCCCATAGTGCCAGCAGCAGCCCCAGCAATGCTGGGTCTGTGCTGTCATCAGAACGCCCCAGGAGACCAAGTGCACATGGCTCTGGACAGTCCCAACAGGGACCTGTCTCCAGTCACCAACCACCTCCTTCTGATGACAGTACCCAGTCTGGCTTAGTACCTGATACGGTCCGTAGCACCCCTGCCAGGCACAGGTACTGTGTCAGTGGCCAGAGACAGTGATCTGTATGACCTGGCAGGTACAGTCTGTGGCTGTCCACAAACACCTGTATATGGCAGCCATGAGGTGGAACTGTGTGCATGCATACACATATGCGAATTGATAACACCTAGGGCTACCGCATGCACGCACACACTGCATCAACATTGCCCCATCTTGTACTGCTGTCCCTCACCAACCCACACACACAGACATATCAATTGGTCGTATCAGTGGCAGACTCAGGCATACCAAGTACACACCCTGTGCATATGATGAAACTGTGCCACCTCCTGCATTCTGTAACATCGGTGCAGGAACAGGTTAACATGGTGCTGATGCACAGGGTGACTACATAGAAGTGTAGTAATAGTATCATGTTGTCAACAGTACAGTGTAATGATATCATTGTGGGTATATCCCAGCATGCCTGATGCAGTTACAGTATGAATGTCATTGTATTGTTTTGTACACCCATAGTAATTACCATAGTGTAATGTCTGCACATCTTTGCATACTGGTGGTGAGGCTGTCAACAGAAGGCCACCTACATAGGTAACACAGGGTATAAGAAAATGTAAGCATTGATACTCAATGATGGACATGTCAACTGCAAGTTGCATGCTGTCCACACTCGACTCTGCAGTGAGGATGTTTGAGGATGTTGATATCTGTGCAGTAATACACAACAGGTTCAAGACTCACAAGAGCACCCTAGCACTACAAGGTCACACCTCGTACCATGCATGACAGCCCCAAAACACAGAGCTAACTATGACTGGAGGGAGAGTCTCCATACATGTCAAGGATACTGTGGTGCCAGGACAGGTAGCATACATCCTACAAAGTTTGGAACTGCTGAGTGAGGGCTCAGTGTCTGTTATTCGAAATGTGTATTAGTTCAGGTATGAACATTTGGGTTTCAGGCCAGTTATTCTACATTACAAAGGTACATGGTCTGTACACTTGTGGGAGGTGGGGCTGGACACAGCCTGTCTGACCTGTGACTTTCTGGGTATAGGCTTATAGTGCCTGCATATATGCACTGTTACCTACTGGAAGTCGTACACCTTGTTTGTTGTAGCATAGTCTAGATCCAGGCCTGCTGACTGTAGCTTTGTTGGTATGCATGTTTGCTTGATATGTCCCAGAAACACTGATTCCACCTGCAATGCAGATTTACAGCGCCTCTGTGGATCCCTAGTGACATCTGTATTGCTTACTGTACTGATGTCCATGTCTCACTTGACAGAAAGTCACTGTTTGTCCTGTTTGCATGTAAGTTGCCTGTAACACATTGCATATGACTTACCTGGCATTTGCTCACGAAAGCATTTATATATGCCAGCACTAACAAATCAAGAGCACTACACCCTCACATACTCACCTTGAGTACCTTGTTCCCCATTGGCCCTATGTGTTGTTAATTATTATGGGATTCACAATACTATGGTAGCATGTGCAAAGTTCACTTGTCAATCTCCTCTCTGGTCCAGTTGGTGAATCTGTGAGTCATGTGGCAATGTTACAGCTGCCTCATGTACACAGACAACCCTCTCCCCTTCCCATAAACGTACAACACATGTGAGAGATGCAACCATATAGCCAAACTGGGGGGCTAAGCTCTCTTAACTCAGTACTGGCATACCCTGTCAGGTGGAGTGGGATACTACAGTGAATACAATACCAGTCTCACATAGACCTGCCACGACAGCAATCCAAACACAGAAACACACAGGAACATTCTTGGAATCTCAGAATAGCATCCTACCTGAGCAGCAGACACCTGCGAAGCAGACACACAAGCAAACGTTACGCCAGAACAGAGCACATGCAACACATAGCTCACAAAGTCTGTGTGCCAAACAGTCACAGCCTATACGGCTTAACAACACACCTGCTACAGTTGTAATAGGTACCTCTATCGTCAGGTACACTGCGGTCCTGCTCACCAGGCTGAACAAGGAGAAGGTCACGGTGAGATGCCCGTCGGGCACTATGATCCACCACATAACACAAGCATACAGGTCACTCCAAGGCATGTACACATATGACTCAGTCATTGACCGTGCCAGTGTGAATGACCTGTGACGTACCTCCCTGGACTACATGATAGGGGACATAGAGGGGCTCTCTGAGCATGTGGCACAGGCTGGTATGACCCTGACCTGGAGTAGCATCTTACCCTCACCAAGAATGCTGCCACAATATGTAGACAGGATGATCAATTTCTACAATTGCCGTATGTTTCGGTGACATTCAAAGGGGATCCAATGCCTGTCAGTGTGGGATTACATGCTAGACAAGCCACATTGCTTTGCTAAGGACAGCTTGCACCTGTCACCCATGGGCCGTTGTATATTGGCAGAGGCTCTTGCTACACACATAGTGCCTTTTTATGCAAGGCTCAAATTACATAGCCACCTACACAGGTATCACACGGGATAGGACACTAATAGTAATGCTACTCAACGCCAGCAGTGGAAACCTCAGGATGCATGCAGTGGACACTGTCCTTAGCATGGAGAACAGCAATATCCGTGCAGTAACAGACTCCTGGTACAAGGCTCCCAGGTGCACCCCAGCACTGCCAGGTCATACCTCATACCATGCCTGTCGTCCCTAAACATGCACCAAACCAGAACAGGGGGGATGTATCCAAAGGCACCACAGATACACACACCTCCAGGTTGGTGGCACAGCACAAAGCATCAGAGCTTATCCATGTGCAACTAACAGTGGGTTAGACTGCCTTCAGGTTGATAGCCTGGCACACACCACCCTCCCATACCCAGGAAACCCACTTGGCCTTCCTGACAACACTGGGAATATGACGGTCTCTACAAACACCATTATATGGGTGGACTGCAACTACCCAAACATAGAGTGTGAGCATTACTCTAGCTCCAAGACCCTAGCTGAAAGGTTCCTAACATTCATTCACTGAATTGCTATGGAACAACTTGTTACCACTCCCACAAGAGGTGGAAACATGCTGCACCTGTTCATCAACAACATGCGGACTATATGCTCCAGACCAGTCGTGTATCCCTCGCTGGTAGGATGACACCATATACAACTCACACTGTATATTCACATACCACATGCAGCCCCTGCACAGAACACCACAGTCATACAGTTGTCTAATGCAGATTCCATGTATTCACATGAGGCAGGCTTCAGACATGGGAACTATTGAAGGTCACAGGTACATATGTGTATGTGGCACACACATACATCATGTGTGCATTGACATTACTGATATGATCTATGTTGTGCAATATTGGGAACAACACCCCCCACACATGGACAAACTGTGTGACAAAAACACACATAGTGTTTGTAGGATACAAACCCCTACCTAACTATGTTATGACACTTGTGAGAGACGCAGTAGCAGAGCGTGCTATTTGCATTACTGGGAGGCTTGCTTTCTCCTGCTGTACTTATAGGGTGCTGACATCATCAGTGTTTAGACAGTGGAATATGCAGCATGTGGTGTGTTGTACTAGTTGCCAAAAGGGACATTTCTCTTACACATAGAATTGCACACACACTACTTCCCCCCCACATACACACACACACTGAGCACTTGCAGGATTCAAACGCCTACCTAACTATGTTATAACATTTGTGTGAAACGCAGTAGCAGAGCGCATGCTATTTACATTACTGGGAGGCTTGCTTTCTCCTGCTGTACTTATAGGGTGCTGACATCATCAGTGTTTAGACAGTGGAATATGCAGCATGTGGTGTGTTGTACTAGTTGCCAAAAGGGACATTTCTCTTACACATAGAATTGCACACACACTACTCCCCCCCCACATACACACACACTGAGCACTTGCAGGATTCAAACCCCTACCTAACTATGTTATGACATTTGTGTGAAACGCAGTAGCAGAGCGCTATTTGCATTACTGGGAGGCTTGCTTTCTCCTGCTGTACTTATAGGGTGCTGACATCATCAGTGTTTAGACAGTAGAACATGCAGCATGTGGTGTGTTGTACTAGTTGCCAAAAGGGACATTTCTCTTACACACACTACTCCCCCAACCCCACATACACACACACACTGAGCACTTACAGGATTCAAACCCCTACCTAACTATATTATGACACTTGTGAGAGACGCAGTAGCTGAGCGCGCTATTCAAATGCCTGTGTATCATTTGTGCTCCTGACATATGTATAGTGTGCTGACATCATTATTTATGAAGAGGTATGTACATCAGTTACTATCCATCAGTAAGGGGGAGGGCATATATATGCATTAACTTTGCTGAGGCACAGTGGCCTACTGTACTGCGGAGGCAGACACCAAATACACTGTGGATAGCCTTCTGTATTCCCCAGGGACAACAGCCTAGTATTGCACTCTACGGCCATATGTTTACCTGTCAGATGCAAGTATCTGTTGCTCATATACTGTTTGTGGGTCTTTATTGCCATAGCTTTCCCTATCTCTATGAACAACTTGTGTACTGTGGCAGATGTTTGCATATGAGTGGGATCCAGTACTTTACTTATGTCTCTGTTGTAATTTCACTGTGTGCATGTGCACTGGGCAGATTTCTGTATTGTGGGAGGTTCCTGTGTTAACACATACAAATGCCAGATATGTGTGTGCAACTGCTGAACTGTGACATGGCCTAAGTGTGTGAGCATTCCCCGTTCACAATTTCTATGGCTTCTTGACTGACACATCTCATTTATCTAAGTGTGCGAGCATGCCCAGTGTGAACTTTCCATATGTTGGGAATTGTGGTCCACCACATTTGTGTTTGTGTGTGGACTTCATCTATATTTCACATGTACAGTTGAGTGTTGGACATCAGGTTGTGTTCTTACTGCCCAACTGCTTTGTGTCTGAACCTAACAGGCATTATGCTGTGCCTGCAGGGTTGCCATGGGATAGTTTGCATACAGTTGTCAACATCCTTTCATACTGACCAAACAGTGTATTGTTGTATAGTGTACTGGTTCAGTACTTTCACTGTGGTGGACAGTATCATCGGTTTCAGTCCTATCACTGCTTGTAATATTTATAGTGAGCACACCAGACTGGTTGAGGGCCAGTTGTGCAGATATGACCATGTTGCATTTTGTTCAGATATGGACAACATAGAACAGGATTGTCCGACATTGATAATGTATTCCACAACTTGTGTGGACATTGACAAACAATGGCCATGTTCCCTGGGCCATTTGTAATGCTAGTCAGAGAGTGTTTGTCCTTCAACACACATATTTACTGGTGTTTGCCATGACATATGTCAAGGTTAGTGTGCTGTGCCTCTGTCTACCCGTGACATACAGGTGATATCCAGGGTACACCTACCATCTCCCATCCAGTCATCATGATTCCTCTGGATGACAGTCATTGAGGGACTCCCTGGATAACCTGTACTGGAGGTTTAGTCATGAGTGGAGTGAGCTTCTGGGTTATGGACCAATCAGTACAGCATGTCCTGTTTATGTCTGTGCTGTGGTTCAGGCCTGTCATCTGCATAGGTCACCAGCATTCAGATTTTACATGGTGCCAGATGTCCATTGATTCCAGCTTGGTCATGGCTTTATACATCAGGCACAGATCACCATCAGCCAGATGGTATGGCACTGTGTGGAGCTGCAGTTTGTTTAATCAGGCAACACATGGCATCTGTTACAGCTCTGAGATCCTCCTGGTGGGGTATTTGTGGGGTCTTTCCAGTTGATGCAGGTGTCTGCTAAGGTACATCCCACAAGGGCCATTGTACGCAATTGTGAGGCTGCTGATGGATGACTGGAGAGGCACGATGACCTACCCTGACCTAGCTGTGCTTACCTTCATGATTAGGTGGGTATATGGTATGTTTCTGTAACCACTACAGACACATGGTTGTCACATGCAGGATATCTATCACCTTGTGTCCCCAGGTCTCTTATTGCTCCTGATGTACTTAATGGGTTAACACCTATGTGGTAATTTGTGGCCACATACTGTGTTTCCACAGGGGATGACTATACACTATTCTGCATTTAGCTTGTTGACATGGCTGTGGCACCACTTGTCTGTTTCTATGTGTGCCTTCTGTAGGATGCTTGTGTCAGCTGGAGGGTCTGATATAGTGGGCAGTTTGTAGTCATCTGCGAACCTGTTCAGACAGAGTCCTTCCAAGTTGGCCTGTACCTATGTGACATATATAGCATACAAGAGTGGTCCCAGGGCCGTGCCTTGTGGGATGCCAGTTGTACCTGGTTTGTAGTCTGACATGGCTGCAGCATGTCTGACCAGGTCAGTTCTGTCCTTGAGCTGGTTTGCAACCCATCTACTTGGATAGGGGTTTATAGTTAGGCTGGTGAGCTTATCTGTACTGAACAACTGGGATATTGTATGGAAGGGTTTAGCAAGGTCCAGATAGGCTGTGTGAACCACATTCCCTTCATCAATGGCCTTGGTGCGTGTTTCACATGAGTCAGACATGTTTAAGGGACAGGATCTGCCCTATGAAAGCCACACTGAGTAGGGTCCAATGTCTGTAGGTACCCATTCTCGTTATTCCTGGGATCCATGATCATCCTCTCCATTACTTTGCCAACCAAGATAGTCAGGGTTGAGGGGTGATAGTTTGCAGTATCCATTCAGGCACCATCTTTGTGGTGAGGGACCACTGTTGCTGTACACTGCTCTTTGGGTACATATCCTGTGGTAAGACTGTGAGTGTGCAATAGTGCTATTTGGTGTTCCATTCTTCTTACAGTACTTGTTGGACACAACCCAGGACACCATCTGGTACCATTGATGCTGTGTGGTTTGCTTTGTAGATGCTGGCTGTTACCTCAGCATCTGCAATGTCAGGGGGCCAGCACTCTGCTGGGATAGATATTTGGCAGTTTGGTGTTGGTGGGGAGTTTGCAAAGAATCTGTTAGGTTGGATGTTGGCAATGTGTGTGGGTTTGGTGTATTGTTTGTGATAGTTGAGTACTGCAGAGCATATGTGTGGATTATCACCATGGTTCCTACCATCAGTTAGGACAGCTGTGTGATTATCCTTTGTGTCCTGCACAATTTGTATCGTCATAGGTTCATAGGTTCATACTAGGCTATCTGCCCTGGCCATGTTGGAGCATAGACAGACTGTGTGTGTCTTTCGACACCCCTTGCAATGTGCATATTATGCCCATTTGGGATTTACTTTACTAGATGTGACACAGGGATGGCCCCCAGTGTACACCTACTATCTCCCATGCACATGACCGGATTTCTCTTGTTGTGTATGAGTGTGGAGCTCAGCCTATCATGGACTGGGATTCTGTTCCAGAGTGTAAGGAGCCTCTGGGTTATGGACCTGTCCCTCCAGCACATCCTATTTATCTATGTGTGGAGGTTCAGATATCTCACTGAGGTGTCTCTGCTGGATTTGGAGTTTCTGCAGTGGAGCATGTCCATTCATTCTGGATTGGACATGACCTTGTACGTCAGGCATACATCGCCTCTGACTGGGCAGTATGCATGTGTATTGGGCTGTGGTTTCTTCAGCCAGGCAGCAGATGACAAATGTTTGGACCCTTTATCCTCTTGGTGAGGTACATTTGGGGTCTTTCTAACTGCTGCAGGTGTCGGGTAAGGTACATCCGAACTGGGGCATTGTTCTCAAGTATGGGCCTGATAAGGGAAGAGTATGGGGGCACAGTGACCTCTCTTGATCTACATGTGCATCCTTTCATATTAAGGTGGTCAATATAGCAGGTCTTCCTGGCCACCTTGGCAATGTGAGTGTCACATAACGGGTTACCGTCCACTTGTGTCCCTAGGTCCCTGATTACTTCTTCCGTACATAATGGATTGCCACATATGTCATACTTTGTGTGTGCCTTGTTTGGTATTTGTTGAGACATTCATACTCTGCAGTGTCTTCAGGAAGGCTGGCTGGGGTTCCTGGGTTTGTGAGGGTGGTCTGTAGCAGGCTGTTACATGCCCGTGGATAGTCCATGCTGCTTCTTGCTGTGGTACCAACCTGGGGGTGTGGTTATCCTTGACAATTACTGATAGCCACACTCCTACTGTAGTTTGTTCCATGTTTTGGGGCTGTAGAGCATGGTATAAGGCATAACCTGGTAGTATTTGGGTGCTCTTCTGGGCCATGACCCAGGTTTCTGTTACAGAACAGATATTAACATTCTCCATGCTGAGGTGGGTTTGGTCTGCATGCACCTTGCAGTTTAGACTTCTGGCATTGGGTAGCATTACATCCAGGTTGTTATCCCTTGTGTTACCTATGGTGGTGGGTTTGTGTTTCCAGCCTTACCTATTCAAGGCACAGTGGGAGTGACAACAGCCTTTGCCAGTATCCACACAGCCAGGTGTGCTGGGTGCATGCCATCCCTAGCAGGTGGAGCATCATGTCTTGCACGGCATGTCATCCCAGGCTGTCAGCCATTTGTTCCCCTTTGCTGACAGCAATACTTCAGCCAATTATTGTACTTGATCTTGTCTTCATAGTGTGGCATCATGCTTTGTGAGGGTGAGATGTTAGGCAGGGTCTTCATGTTTGCATATACTAGATGGCATTACATTGCTTAACACATGGCAATCATGCCTCAGGTGGTGCTGCAGGGCTGCCTATGTCAGATGCACATACTACACTCCCTGTCATGTTAGGCGTCCCTGTTACTATATGAGTGAGTCAGAGAGGGGTATCATTCCCAGGGTTCCTACTGAGCCAGTGTATGTGCTATGCGTTGCCTCTTTGCCAAGGCCAGGGCATACTGGGCACGCCTCCTTCTGCCTACTGGGGCAGGCTCAGGTTGTTCCTCCTCCAAGTCATGCTCTGCCTGTGATGGCCTTGGCAATGGTGGGGGGCTGTTTGTCCCGGCCCTATGCTGGTCCTGCTGCAGCTGTTTACGCAGAATCATATTATGTAGCATAGCACATACCATGACAATTTGGGTACATGTAGTTGCTGAGTACTGCAAGGCTCCACCAGATGTGTCCAGGCACTGGAACCGTGACTTGAGCAGCCCAAACACACGCTCTATTACATTTCGTGTTTGTGCGTGTGCCTCATTATGGCATTCTTATTCAGGTGTGTGTGCGTTTCTGATGGGTATCATCAGCCACGGCTCCAGTGCATATCCAGCATCCCCCACTAAGTGACCATGTGGGATGTCCCCATTGGCAAATGTCTGGTACAGCTGCATCAAATGCCAGATATGGGAATCATGGTAGCTTCCAGGGCAGCCAGCACACACATTCATTATTATGCCCTGGGCATCACACATGACCTGGCAGTTGATGGAGGGGAAGCCCTTGCGGTTAATGTAGGCCCTACCCCGCTCACTGGCTGGTGATTTGATGCGTATATGCGTGCAGTCTATTGCACCCACTACCTCAGGGTATTCCGCTATTTGCTGGAAGAGACGCATATTGCTGGCCAATACCTCACGGGAATTGGGGAAATATACATGCTCACCGACATGTGCTGACATGGCATCCAGGAACTGGCGCAGTACCCTGGAAGCTGATGCCTGTGATATCCCCATCATATCACCAGTTGGTCTCTGGAAGGTACCTGTTGCTAGTATTCTTAGGCCAACACATACCTTGGTTTCCACTGGGATGGGTTCCCCTCTGTTGGTTCTGTGTGTGAGGCATGGCCTGCACAGCTCAACGATTTGCTGCAGGAGGTCTCTGTCCACTCTATAGCGCTCCACTATCTCCAGCTCATGTAACCCCTGGTAGGTGACCCGGGCCTGTACACTCTTCTCTGTCTCCTCACTGTGGGTTGTCTGGCAGCATTTGCATTGTCACCACCCTCAGCAAGTCTCCTATGTCTCCTTATAACAGCTATGGCAGCCCCTAGCATGTTTGGTCTGAGTGCAGCTTTTTCAGTTTTCACTTCTAATAGCTTACTCCTGTCTTGCAGTATCTCTTGAGAGAAACATACTGCAATGCTGTTTGCAGTGTTTTAAGTGCTGGGTTGGGCTAGTATTCTGCCTGTATAATTGCCTGCTTGTAATTGTTTTCACCTGCTAGCTCTACCAGTATTCCCTGCTAGCTTCCTACTATTTCTTCTGCTTCCTTTTTCCTCTTTATTTCCTCAGGGGGGAGCAGCGCGCATACCAGCAACAACACGCTCACAGTGGCTACCACGCGTGCACACATGCTTACACGGACTAGAATCTGCTTATTCGTGTTAAAACACACGCACACCAGTGCAAACAGGTTTATAGATCTTTACACAGGCTCCTACATGCTTACTCTGCCTTACACGCGCGCACTCTGTCTTACTCGCGCCTCCCAGCACGCACACGCGCGCATGCACGCACAGCAAGAAACTTTGGTGTTAGCCACAGTGCACACCTTCCATTTCTTGACTTTCCCATGCTTATCTCTTGACACTCCTCTTTCTATGCTGTGTGACTGACATCTGTCACATACCACTTTGCTACAATGAGCTTGATTTCTTTCTAACATTCCCCCCTGTGATGTCACCTATCTCCTACTTGTTACTCCCCCTTATCTAACTCTTACACTACACGGAATGTGCTCATTTGCTATGTGACAGTGCGATTCACTATCCTACCACTCATTTACATAGGATTGCCTACTAATGCTTAGTTACGTGTCTTACACTCAGCTTCCCCCCTTAGCAACCACTAAACGGTGGCCATGTTGTTTTCGGTCTGCTAGTCCCTGCATTGTAAATCCATGCATTGCATAAAACCCACATTTGTGGGTTTCAAACCTTTATTTTTATGTCTTATATAGTGTAGCCCGTTTGCGCGGGGCTGCGCTGCATTTAAACCTTGCCGATCGCCGAAAAAAAATATATATATTTCATGTTTGCATCGGGTTACCATGCCAATGGCCACATATTTGGCCATTGGCATGCTGCCTGATACATATGCACATTTTATTTGGAGCTGACATGGCTCCATTGTGTTATTTGCAGAAACGTACTCAGTTGTCAACTGAGTACATTTCTGCACCTAACACGACTCTTACACGGGCTGGTTTCAGCTTCATGGATTGCTAATCTACCTCATTTGCATGCTTTCGGCTGCAAGTAAGGTAATTAGCATATCCACGCCCTGCCCGTGTAAGAGACGTTTTAGCTGGTCTCTTACATGGTATTTCGGGCTGTTCCTGGATCGCTATGGCTGCATGGAGTCTTACACGACTCTTAGACTCCGTGCAAGCCATCGTAAATCCTGCCCATAGTAAATAAAGCAACTTTTTTTTACAAAACTGCTACCTTCCTCATAGTTACCCAATTATTGGAGACATAGATATATGTCTGCAAACATCAAGCTATAATAAGATCTCGACAACAAAAGATTTATGACATGGAAAATCAACATCAAACAATTTAAGATTAGTGGGTCTAAAGGAAGGCTCAAAAGGAAATTACATTGTTACTTTTTCAACAGAATAACTTAAGAACTGAGCAATATTTGTTACTGCACTCTCACATCCAAGCCTAGTCAAGCCCACAAAGCAAGGTTAATTTCAATTGTTAAACTTTCAGGATGCATTTCAAGTAGAAGGAAAAATGTTCTTCACAGCAGAGCTATAAGGCTTCATCAGATAAATTCTAAGGAGACAATAAATAATAGAATGACATTTGCCTCCATGGGAATGTGTGTTTTAAAAATAACGTACTTACATCTTTTTTCTCTCCAACAATACTTCAGATTAAATAGTTTTCCTAGTGAAAGTCGCCTGATTCTCCTAAATCTATTTTATCTTTTGTGCAGAGGTGATACCCAGTTTTATTCAGACGCCTCACCTACTAATCCTAGAAGTTTAATTCTCCAAGGACTTAGCTCACAGATTTAACATGCTTGGGATTCACCCCACCAAAGAAATGCAAATATGTGTTTTTTTCATGGGGAGGGGAGCAACCACCTATATTCATTAACAGCAGCAGCATTAGTTTCCTAATGAAAACTGTAATCAGCAAGTTCAGCATCAGGGAGTTGGAGGTCAGGGAATAAATCCTTGGGGAGGTGGATCTTGGGGAAGTGTAGGGAAGTCCTACTCAGAAATCACCAGAAGGTTAACCAACAAATAACTTACAAAACAATGCAAACAGATCAAAGCTAACAGTTGGAGCTTGCACAGGATGAAACCAAGCACTAGCTTGCAGAACTAGACTTGATGTTATGTCCTCATTAGTATGAAGTCTGAGAACTTTCTAAGAAAAGAAATTAACAGGCAACTGTTTGACATTCCAACACATTTGGTTATATCATTAGTTACATCTGACTCTCAAGATATGGAGACGATGAAAAGCTCACCAGCAGACAAGAAGGAAACTGAGAAGGATGCACAACCAGATTTTAGCAAGTAAACCTATATATCTTTTCTTCTACACACACCTGCAAAAAACATATTTAAGACACTATAAAGCACCGCAAGGTTGAATAACAATCTACAAAAATCAGACTCATTTATCTATCATGACCATTAATTTTATTATCCAGTAGTGTATATGGATCCCCTGTACCAAAGTTTGTGTAGCTTTTTACAAGCATTTCAGAGCATCAGACAATTAATGCTTATTACAAGACAGTAGAAGCAGTTTGACTTTAGATACACAGCTGTACTTAGTTCATCAGCATAGTTATTGTACTAAATTTGAGTTTCACTTGGTATATAGATAAATCAAAATCTGTTGTCTTACTTTTGTGATAAACTGTGCACTGTAAATTCTCACATTTGACTGTTGCTTAGGCAACACTTTTAATCAGTTCACACTCTTAAGTGTAATCTAAGCTTGCTCAAATTTATCTTTTTTGGTTGTGCATTCTCGCTGAAAAGATCATTATAGGATCATTGGATCATAGGAAGTTACTCGGCTGACTTCCCTAAGGCCATTTTAAGCGTATCCATCCGTCCCACATTTTTCCCAATTATCAATGCCCATGTGCTAGAATGGCTTTGAAATCTGCCTGTTCCTAAAAGCAGCTACAAACTGCTCTTATCCATAAGGGTCACAGGCAGCAAGCCAAGGGTGAAGTTGCAAATACTCATCCACTGGCGTAATTTGCATTTGAATAGGGTTAGGCTTAGGCTTAAGCTTTGTTTCACACAAATGGGGAGTCCATTCTGAGAATGGGTAATATGGGTAAAGACTGCATCTAGGTCACTCGACCTACTAAGATACACTTTAGAATTTATGATCCACAAAGCTGCTACTATTTTGGATCAGTATGCACCCTCCTGGCTACTGTACAAGCCTATAATTAAGGAAGTTTATCTCATTTATTAATAGCCTTATAGAGTAAGACATTATCTAAGTGCATTAAACACGACATTGTCTCCATACTTATTAAATAATTTTTAAGAGTTTTGGAGAAAGCACTGGTTTAAAATGCATATGTGAATTAAACCTACCTCTGTGGGGACGTCTTAAAATTAAAAGGTGACAAGAACATTTAGTGACACCTCTGACTGACAAAAATCTGGAGTATACATATATATATATATTCACAGTACAGGAAATAGATGACTAAAACACTAGTTTCATTACAGCATCTTAAACACTTTTTTTGTTTTTGTTTTTGTTTTGTTTTGCTTTTTTATTTATGGTGGTATTTTGTACTTAAGTTTGTCATATTATCAACATCTCTAAACTTCCTATTTGAAATAGGAATTTCATCTTTACTACAGTCATGTACATAATCAGGCAGCGGGTTCAAAATATATGCAATACTCTAAATGTTTTAATGTCTTTTCATGTAGCAGCTGAGCTACACAACAACAGTAAAACTCATTTAATTCCGGAATACATGAATGTTCAGAGAGTCAAGTACATTTCTTCCATTTGTTAAAAGCTCACAAGTGAACTTGCAGCTATATTATTTGAAGATTTTAAAAACTTTTTCTAAATTATGGGAATATCAAATGAAGCTAATCTTTAGAAGTTACTGGACTCTAATATGTAGAACGTTCCTAGGTTATACCAAAAGTGACAACATGTTAGCTGTGAAACAACCAAGACAGAAATATATAATAAATTTTGGGGCTGATATAATATTTTGGCAAATTGACCCTTCCTGTCTGACAGTGCATACTATTTAAAAAAAAATCAGTATTAAGTGTTCGTCTAAAAACTTGGATTTTGCAAGAAAACCTCCAAACTTCAAAAAATAAATGGCTACGACACTTATTACTAGACTGTATGTCGCTTCATAGTAGAAGGATCCAAGTAATATTTCTGAATCACGATGTGTTAGTTGCTTGTTTAAATATGCATTATTACTAAACTCAATACCCCCAATTTGTATTCAATAGGCACACTGTATGGCATGCAGAGCCATAAAAAAATTGCAGAGCTGTACAACAACTGCAAAGCTGTGGAATGATGTTTACATTTTCTTAAACAGCTCTAAATGATTCAACTTTTCATGGTATCATTTACTTTTTGAAAATTCTCTTCTGTTCATACACAAGCATTCTAGAATTAGAACAGTTAATAATCCATGCTTTATTGAATTTCATTTCATAGCCCTGTCCTCATTTTTTATGTATTTTCTTATTATATCATTGATTTTTATTATGTTATTATCAATGTTTATTTTATTGTCACTTGCAATAAAATAAATAAATAAATAATTTAAATATAGCAATTTGTCTGGTTAATGATGGATCTGAGTCCAGGGTAGGGCAGTCCCATGCTGACATAGAAATTCAAGTTTAGAAAATAAAGAATCATGATGTGCTTTTCCCATTTAATGCAGCAATAGGCATAAACCTCTGATAAGCAAAGCTTGGGTCATGCTATACAGTTTAAAACAACACGGAAAGGACTGGCCTAAAGAGGGAAGAGTAGAGGGAGATAATGACCTCTTTCTTCCTGGATGCAGAAGCCTTAGTAATGAGATGTGCCACATAGAAGGACTATCTGACCACATTGGCAATGTGGTGGTTGAAGGAGAGGTTGTTGTCAACCTGTGTTCTCAAATCTCTTATAACACCTTCTGTGTTCAGTGGACTACCATCGTCTTTTGACAGTAGTTTCAGTAACTTGGGCTACTTTTGGCTAACTCGTATTATATAAACATTAGCTGTATATTTTTGCTATGGTGTCAGTTTTGTAATATCACTTATACTATAGCAATGTTAATATGTTAATATCCTCCTGCAGAGTCAGTGGAAGTACTTGAAGGAGAAAATGCTGAGAGAAGAAAAGGAGCCACTTTTGTGATTTTAAGTATTTTCTTCTGATTTTTTGTTAAGTTTTACTGCTTTGCCGCCTATTTTTTGGCATTTTCTGGCTTGCTAAAGTTTATATCTGTAACAGTACTTGGAACACATCTAGAGCCTGTTTACTGCATTACCTGTGTTGCACTTAATTTAAAAAAAGAAAAAAAAAAAAAAATCTTGCTTTTTTCCCACTTTCTGAAAGTTAAGAAAGTTCAGTTACAGATTTGCTGTTCTGAACTGTTTGGAAGTTTCTAGAAGGCCAGTGCTTGCTTGGGCTAAAGGGAAGTCTCTGTGTTCACCAGTGGGAGTGGTTAACACTGAACAGCCTGCCTGTCCCTGGAGGAGTGGTTACTAGAAGCTGTAGTTTTATTGGCCATTTTGGGTCAATTCTAAACTCCTTGATCTCTCTCTCTTAAAACCCAGCTGCCTCGTGGTTTTGGCGTCGTTTCAGGCTTGCTAGTTGTTGCTGAAGCACCTACCAAAGGGAGAAAATGCTGAGAGAAGAAAAGGAGCCACTTTTGTGATTTTAAGTATTTTCTTCTGATTTTTTGTTAAGTTTTACTGCTTTGTCGCCTATTTTTTGGCATTTTCCTGCTTGCTAAAGTTTATATCTGTAACAGTACTTGGAACACATCTAGAGCCTGTTTACTGCATTACCTGTGTTGCACTTAATTTAAAATCGTTTTTTTCTCTAAAAACTGCATTTTACCTGATTTTGGCCTAACACTCAAGTGTGGGGTCATTTATTGCACTGTTGTGATTATTTTGCTGATTGTGTATCTCTGCTACCTTTAAACTACAACAAAAAGAAAAAAAAAAAAAAAAATCTTGCTTTTCTCCCACTTTCTGAAAGTTAAGAAAGTTCAGTTACAGATTTGCTGTTCTGAACTGTTTGGAAGTTTCTAGAAGGCCAGTGCTTGCTTGGGCTAAAGGGAAGTCTCTGTGTTCACCAGTGGGAGTGGTTAACACTGAACAGCCTGCCTGTCCCTGGAGGAGTGGTTACTACCTAGAAGCTGTAGTTTTATTGGCCATTTTGGGTCAATTCTAAACTCCTTGATCTCTCTCTTAAAACCCTACAACTCTCTTTTTGCACAGTTTTGCACACTGAGCAGCGTCGGGCAGCGCCGCCTAAACAGGTTTAAGCCATTCCAGGCTCCACAAAGTCTGCTCTTCACTTTTTCCCTTAGAACTGTTCAAAATCTCAAAGTAATCACTCTATTCTCTTTCTAAAGCCCTGCACTTGCTCAGCTCTTATAAGGAAACACTAACTAACTAAAGCACTACACCCTCCTTGACTTCTCATAAGTATTAGGCTCCCGATTGGTCCTTCCTGATCAAGTGAAAAATCAGTTCCCTTCCCTAATCTGATCAGTAAAAAAACAGTTCCCTATACTAATCTGGTATGTCCAAGGGTCAGTTTCAAGGTTACTCTCCAGTCCAGCTGGTGAATCTGGGAATTTTGAGGCAATGTTACAATTGCCTTATGTACACAGACAACCCTCTCCTCCTTCCAACAAACTCAAATACATGTGAGAGATGCAGTTACACAGCCAAACTGGAGGCAGAGCTCTCTCAACCCAAGACTAGCACAGTCAGCCAGGAGGAAAAGGTAACCACCCACACCACAAATCCAGTCTCACACGGACCTATTGCATCTGCATACCCAACACATAAACACACAAAAACATACTCGGAGGCTCTAAATAAAAATCTGCCTAAACAGCAAAGACCTCCTAAGCAGATATCCAAGCAACAGCCACCCCTCAACAATACCCACGAATCACATATCTCACAAAATCAGTGTGCCTCACAGTCACAGCCCTTAAGGCCAAACAACACACCAAATACACTTGTTATAGGGGACTCTATTGTCCGGCACACTGACGTCCCGCTCACCAGACTAAACAAGGAGAAGGTCACTGTAAGCTACCTGTCGGGTGCCAGGATCCGCCACATAATGCAAGCACTCAGGTCACTCCAAAGCAAGTACAAGTATGACTCCATCATTGTCCATGTTGGTGTGAATGACCTGAGACGTACCTCCCTGGACTACATGAAAAGAGACATAGAGGAGCTCTCTGACCATGTAGCCCAGGCTGGTATGACCCTGACCTTGAGTAGCATCTTGCCCTCACCAAGAATGATGCCAGAGTATAAAGACAAAATGATCAGTTTCAACAATTGGCTAAAGTACTGGGGTCATTCAAAGGGGATCCAGTGTCTGTCAGCCTGGGATGACATGCTCGACAAGCCACGTTGCTTCGCTAGGGACAGCTTGCACCTGTCACCCTTAGGCTTTCGTATACTGGCCAAGGCTCTTGCCACCCCCATAGTGCCTTTTTAGGCAAGGCTCAAA
The DNA here is from genome assembly GCF_019279795.1 of Protopterus annectens. Classification (NCBI taxonomy): domain Eukaryota; kingdom Metazoa; phylum Chordata; order Ceratodontiformes; family Protopteridae; genus Protopterus; species Protopterus annectens. The sequence continues at coordinate 148,170,419 of NC_056730.1, forward strand.
GGACAAACCCACCTCCATAGACAACCCAAGGATAAAAAAACTAAAGGTAATGCTACTCAATGCCAGAAGTCTAAACCTCAAGATGCACGCACTCGAGGCTCTCCTCAGTATGGAGAAAATCGATGTCTGTGCAGTAACAGAAACCTGGTTCAAGGCTCCTGAGAGCACCCCAGCACTACCAGGTTATAACTCATACCATGCGTTTCGGCCCCAAAACTCGGACCGAAGCACAAAAGGAGGGGGAGTATCTATATTCATCAAAGATACCTACACCTCCAGGTTGGTGGCACTGCACGGCGCATCGGAAACCATCCATGTGCAAATAACAGCAGGCAAAACTACCTTTCAGTTTATAGCCTGCTACAGAACACCCTCCCTATTACAGAAACCCCACTTGGCATTCCTGAGAACACTGGAGAATATGAAGGTCTCTCCAAACACTATGTTATTGGGTGACTTCAACTACCCAAACATTGACTGGGAAAACTACTCAAGCCCAAACACCCTCGCCCAATGGTTCCTTGAATTTATAAACTCTAATGCAATGCAACAACTGGTCACCACTCCCACAAGAGGGAACAACATATTGGACCTGGTCATCACCAACATGGGGACTCTATGTTCCACACCAGAGGTAAACCCCTCATTGGTAAGATCAGACCATAAACAAATTTCCCTGGGCATCCATATCCCGTCCCCACCCCCAGCCAAGGAAATCACTGTAAAGAATTTCTCAAAAGCCAGCTTTGCACTTCTCAAGACTGAGGTGGAATCCTTCAAACCCCCTGGGTCAGAGGATAATACAGCCCAATCCGCAGAATCCTTTACAAATGCATTCTATGAGCACCTGCAGGAATGCATGGATCGTGCTATCCCAAATAAAACCAAGACTCACTCCTCCAAAAACAGGAGACCGGTCTGGTGGACCCCAGCCATAAATAAGCTATACAACAGAAGGAGGAAGCTACTACATGACAGAGCAAAATCCCAAAAAGGGAAGGCATCTCTGATCAGTATTAGCAAGAAACTTCGATCCCTCATAAAATCATCAAAGGCCAGCTTCGAAAGAAAAATTGCCCTAGACACTAAAGATAATCACAAGGCCTTCTTTAGTTATGTCAGGAACATGGGCGGAAACTCCCAGATATGTTCTGAATTGTTGCATAACGGTACAAAATATACCGAACCTACAGACATAGCCAACATCCTGGCAGACAGATTCAGTGCAAACCCCCCCCTTCCCCCCCAAAGGAGCAAATGCCTATCCCAACTGAATGTAACCTCCCTGACATCACAGATGCACAGGTGAAAGTTGCCCTCTCCAAAGCAAAAAACACAGCATCTATGGGACCAGACGGTGTCCCAGGCTGTGTCTTACATGAGCTCCAAGAAGAACTGAACCCTCACATTAAGTCACTGTTCAAACTTAGCCTTACTACAGGATATGTACCCAAAGAATGGCGTACAGCTACAGTGGTCCCACTCCACAAAGGTGGTGCCACAACGGACCCCGGAAACTATCACCTCATAAGCCTGACTAGTCTGGTCTGTAAAGCTATGGAGCGTATTATCATGGAACTCATAAACAAAGACATTGGGAGCCTCCAGACACTGGACCCTACCCAATTCGGCTTTGTTAAGGGCAGATCTTGCCTCTTAAACCTAGTTGATTTCTTTGAAACAGTTACCAAAGCCACAGATGAGGGCAAGGTTGTCCACACAGCCTACCTGGACCTCGCAAAAGCTTTCAACACAATACCCCACTCGAGCATCATAAATAAGCTTACCAGCTTAAATATCAATCCCTATATCACAAGGTGGGTTGCAAACTGGCTCAGAGATAGAAGCCACATGGTCAGAATTGCAGATGCCATGTCCGAATCCAAACCAGTTACAAGTGGCATCCCACAGGGCTCAGTTCTGGGACCTCTCTTGTTCGGTATATACTTCTCTGAGGTTCAGGCTAACACGGGGGGATTATGGCTGACAAAGTTCGCAGATGACTGCAAACTGGTGGCCATAATCGAATCTCCAGCTGACACAAGCATCCTCCAAAAGGGTCTCACAGAGATGGATGCTTGGTGCCAGAGCCACGGCCTCAAGCTAAATGCTAAAAAGTGCATAGTCATCCCCTTTGGGAAAAACAAGGTGCTCACAAATTACCACATAGGTGGTAATCCATTAAGTACGGAAGAAGTAATTAGAGATTTGGGGACCAACATAGATAGTAATCTCTCCTTTGATAATAACGTTGCCAAAGTGGTTAGAAAGACCTTCTATATAGCCCACCTTATCACGAAAGGGTTCGCATCTAGATCAAGAGAGGTCATTGTGCCCCTCTACTCGTCACTCATCAGGCCCATAATTGAATACAATGCCCCTTTTGGGATGTACCTTACCCGACACCTGCAGCAACTGGAGAGACCCCAAAAGTACCTCACCAAGGTGTCCTATGCAGCTCAACTAAAGAAGCTCCAGCTCTACTCAGTTGCTTACCGCCTACTCAAAGGCGATCTATGCCTGACGTACAAAGCCATGTCAAATCCAGAATTAATGGACATGCTCCACCTCAAAAAATCCAAGTCCCTTAGAGCTACACGCTCCAGGGACCTAAACCTCAGCACAAAAATAAATAGGACATGCTGGAGGGACAGATTCATTTCCCAGAGGCTCCCCTCACTCTGGAATAGAATCCCAATTCATGTTAGACATAGCCCCTCGCTGACCCTCTTCAAGTGAAATCTGGACGCGTGGATGGGAAATCGCAAATTCACCCCTGGGATCTCTTCTGTGTCCCTGCTAGACAGAGGCACAGTAAACTCATCTTAAAAGGGTACCTTCTGTGACCTAGTTTACAGAGGCACAGTAGGCTAATCTAATAGGGAGGCAGAAGCCAAATACATTTATGTTATGTAAGAGGCTTATAAATGCCCTAGGACAGATAGCCTAGTATCTACCTATGAACCTATGAACCTAAGGGACAGATGGGGTCTATGTTATAACAGCGAAAGATCAAAAGATCGAATGCTGTTATATCAAACCCAAAATAGCAAAAACAAAAATGAGCAAGCTACCAGAAAAGAGATTTTTTTTTCCCAGAAAAAAAAATCGCTGTTCCCAAAAAAAAAAAAACACAGTAAACTCTATTTTAAGTGGGGGGCTTCACCCCCCCACACACACTCCACATCTCCCCTACTTAAATATACCAACTCTGAGATCGCACTACAGTGCCGAAAACGGCAAAGTGATGGAAGCGGCCAAGCAACTTCTTTCCCAGGGAAAGAATTCGCTTAAAAGCTGCTTCATCATTTTGCGTTTTCAACATTTACAGTTTGACCAAGACGCTTTCGACAGAATGCGTCTTTGGTCTTCTGATAGGAACCTGTACAGATGTGTGGAACATAGAACAGCTCAAGTCAGTACTTGTTTTTGTAAATGTAATTCATGGGAGGAATATATTTTATTTTACTTTTACACATTATAGTACTTTAGCCATTGAGTGCATACATGAATAGGAGTTAACTGAAAATTCTTCTTTTTCAGAAGGATTACTTCTCTGACTGGATTTATTCAGTTTGCTATACAAATATACAAGGATACTGGTAGAGAGTTATGAGGATACTGGAAGTCTTTAGAAGTGAGCATCATAATAAAGGGAGTTTGATAAAAAGAGAAGAAGAACATAATACACTTTAAGAGTATGAGAACTGTAACAAGTTAAAGTTATTAGGGAATAAATGTGTGGGATGAGATAGAAGATGATATTAAAACTATTGTTTCTGATAAGATACATCCATTTATTCTGTCAGTAATGAAGCAAGAAGTCATTGTTAAAAATCAACAATATACGTTAATGTTTTTATTTTAAGAGTAATGCTCAAAAGAGGAGACTCAAAAATGAAAATCTTGTATGATATAATAGCAATAATTAAAGATTAATGGAGTAAGAGGGTCATATTTGGTTAACTGATAAGAGATAAATAGTTGTTGATGTATGTGAAGGTCATGTTTTAAATGTTGATGTTCAGCTGATAATTATAATTTATATGTTAATGTGCTATATCACGATTAATAGTTTTTACATCAACTAGATAGCAAAAGTAATGTATCTGACCCGTTGAACTGGAATCAATAAAAAACTATATATATATTATGAAAAGTAATTAAAATGTTCTATTCTCAAAGAAAAAAGCAGATTGAGAATACAATTGCAAATGCTTGACTTGAGAAAATAAGAACGCATTACAAGTTACAGTTATATGGAAACATGGATTCATAAGTAAATTGTAGAGCTGGAAGATATCTCTAGAAGTTGCCAAGTCAACCATGTCAGACATCTACAGGTTCTCCAGAACATAGTGTTGCTAGACTCTGAGAAACATAAGGATTTAATATAATCACACAAAAAAAATAAGTCCAGAGGTTGAATGTGAAGCGGGACAATCACAGATACAAAGTCTACTTTCAGAAAATTGTAATGTATTTCAGCATAATGTGCCAGCTAAAAATTATAATAAAGCAGATGTTACTCATATTAATGGCTGCCCGTGTCTCCCACATTCTAGATATAGTAGACTTTAAAAGAATCCTCTAAAATATGCAAACTGTGTTTAAAAGCAATTAGTGAATCACGTTTACTCAAAAAAAAAAGAAAAAAAGAAAAGTTTGAAGTTTTTGCAAGCAGTATATGTATATTTTACATCTTGTCTAATTGCAGATAAGTATGACTTGCTAGCATATTGAAATACATTGCATTATGGACTAGGTCTTTTATTTTATTGTACATAAATCATACACTTTCTTATTTTAATTAAATGGAAATATAGCATATGTATATATTATACAATGATACTTGTTTCAGTTTTGTAGAGTGCATCCCTACCCAGATGTCCTTGTGGCTGTTAAGGCTAGGAAGCACTACTATAGTTTTCACTTTAGTTTCTTCAATTTTCTTTTGCAGATTGCATAAGTGTACAATTCACTTAGCTGGCTAATGTTCCCAGCTCACCCTTAGAATGATCAATTTTTGCTTTGTGAGTTTACTTAGTTGACACATTAAAAAGTGAAAGTCTGGAACATGAGGAAAGTAAACTTTTCATATAATGTTCCTTTATTTTGAAGAATAATGTAAAATAGTTGTGTGTAGGATATTACTTCAAAAGTAATTCAGAAAGTGCCTACCACAGAACTGTACAATATTAACTTTTCATTCCTACCTAATAATGTTTGATCCATGCATAATAAATTGTGTCACTCATGCATAAACATTATTGTTCTGCAATTTATCATGTACAATAGGGAGATTTACGATATAGTTATAAAAAGGCACAGAATAAAAAAAATTACATAAGTTAGATGAGTGCTATAAAGCCACACAAACAAAAAAAACACATTAAACTCTGTTAACATCAAGTACCTCATTAAATCAAGGCAAACAAGTCAATATGTTTGTTATATAAAGAAATGGAAGCAGAAAACTAAAGTTTTGGTGATCTCTGCACTAACAGAGAAGTTAGGAAATGTTAGCTAATGAATGTCCTTATTATAAATATTTGTACTAGCAGAGTCTACAGCTGAAAGTATGATGTTCATCCTCAGTATGGCATGCTTTGATGAAGTCTTCAGTCTCTGAAATATGTTTATGTAGCATCACACTACTTAATTTAGGTAGTGAGTAAGTAAGCTAGCTGTTGGATATCTCTAAATCATCTGCCCTTTCCCTCCCTGGGTGTGTCACACCTCCCCCTTCAGTCTTGTTTGTGTTGTATATTTGATTCATGCATAGCAAATAATGCAAAAAACACCTAAATGTGTTACAGATAATCAAGTTTATACTGGAAATTACAGACTATTGCAACAATTAAGTCATACTTCAGGTAGGCACAGTTAATGCATCACATGGCTGTGTTTTCCATCTGTCTATCTATCTATCTATCTATCTATCTATCTATCTATATATCTATGTTATTCTCTATAAAACTAGAAAAGACAACTACCCCATACTTTAACCTCATTATCCCATCATTATTATAACCTGTAATTGATAATATTAAATAGCACACATCACATCTGCACTTTTTCATCAGACTCAGTCTGTGTGGATGCCCAATGTACTTTGTTTTGGTCTTCTCTCTGTGATTTCATTAAACATCCATCCATTTTCTGTACTTGCATTCATTAAATTCAGGGTCACGAGATCTTGAACTTATCCAGATAAGCAAAGAGCACAGAGTAAAACGGAGCCCCGCATGACATGCTACTCCAGGACAGATCACATCCATCCACATGGTCATACTAACACAAAGCCTAGGGATGATATGAGATTGCCATACAGGTTGCCAGCATGTCTCCTTAATGTGTGAGGAAACTGGAGAACTCGGTGAGAAACCATATGAGCCAAGAGAGAACATGCAAACACCATACTGAAAGCACCCCAGCCAATTATCAGACTTGAGGTCCAAATTATGTGAGACAATGATACTGAACATAATGCTACCCTTCTATCAAACATTACTTTCTACTGTGTCTCTCTATTGCACAGAGAATGTACCCCAAAACCTATATATATAGATATATATATATATATATATATATATATATATATATATATATATATATATAAACACCTTAAGATCCTTCAAGACATTTCATACACAACCTTTATGGTGTCCTAGGCCTATGTGAGCTTGTGGGGCTATCCTTCCTAGCTGATATACCATGTGATACGATGATGCGTACCTTCTCTTGGACACCATTTTCTGTTTAAGCTCCTTCCTAGCTGATATACCATGTAATACGATGATGCGTACCGTCTCTTGGACACCATTTTCTGTTTAAGCTCCTTCCTAGCTGATTTACCATGTGATACAATGATGTGTACCTTCTCTTGGACAGGATTTTCTGTTTAAGCCTATATTTCATTTAATTACAAATTATAATAGTAAACCGATTCATGTCAATTCAGTCAGACATTCCTTATTTATAATTTAGCTGCCCATGTTATCATAACTTCCTTACTGTTAGGCATACATCATTTAAATTACTCCCAGAATTCATGTTAAGGGATGTAACTTCAAAATTCTTATCAGCTGAATGAAAACAGCAAGCAAATCAAAACCAATGACATATAGTAAATAAGTAATTGACTATATTACAGATTGTGATTAAAATCAATTGCTGCATTTCAACTTAAAACTGGTGTTCTACTGCAGGACATATTCAGAGACAAACAAACTTTTGCCTACTGGAAGCGAACAGACACAATGTATGTCTTCTCTGAGATTATTGTCCATCAAAAAATACATATTTGTGAAAAAGTGTCTGTGGAAGGTCACTGCCATTTGTCAGTACATAAATTATACACACATACGCATGCTCTACAAAGGTTACAATGTTCTGATAATTATTGTTGTTGTCACCTCACACATGATGTCTGCCATGATAGCAACTATTCTGTTTTCTCCTCTGTTGCTATCACTCAGGTTTTGGCTTCCCTCTTACCCTGGGTGAAATAAAGCAGATATTGGTGAAGGAATGAATACATGAATAATAAATATACTTGTTAAATTAATGTAATTCATGACTCACCTAAACATGGGATACATTATTTTTCTATCCCGAGTGGCAGGCCTTCTGAAATTCCTTGATGCAGTCAAGCTAGAAAAGACCTTGTCAACAGCAATTATAACAATCCATTCTTTACACAGGTGGGTAGACATCTGTTCTCATTTCATCTACACTTTATTATCTAGTAGCATGAGAATCAGGATACACATGAGGATAATTCCCACCAAGTTAACAAGTAATTGTTGTTGTCCCTAGAGAAAACACTGATCCTCTTCTTCCTTCCAATGTCAGTGTAATGAATTTTGATGAATTCATTGACACACAATTGTGTGAATTACATCCAGTTCACCAAAAATTCTAGTTCCTTCAAATGGATCACTGCAGATGGCATTTTCCATACATACTGCAGTGATTTCAGACAAGCATGTACTCCACAAAATGATTAAAATGAGGTTTATGCAGCATTTATTTATTTATTTATTTATTTCCAGTTTGATAACCGGGGAGGTCCACTGGGCCCAAAAGGCCCGTTTTCAGTGGAGGCCCGGGGAGAAAAGCTCCATGTGATATGATACACAACAAAAACAAGCATAGAGTTTTACATTTATACAGTTAAACATAGGATTATACATTTTGAATAACAAGTGTTTTTATATAATAAAGAGTAACAAAATTGAATGGTGCAAAGGAGAAGAAGAAAAGGAAAAAAAAACGTGAGCGCAGTTCATAGTATATATACATAGCAAGAGAGCCATTAGCAGAGAGTAGTGATAGAAAGCTATATACAGTTATTTACAGGATAATCCGTTCAAGGTTTGGACTTATACGTTTGATGCAGAGAGGGGCAGCTGTCGATAAGCAGCAAGAGTAAAGGTGCATAAGGAAGAACATGTAGGGGAGACGGTATATGGAATTAGGTAGGAGGAGTGCAATTGCATTTCCGGATTTGGGAGAGGTGGGAATGGAGCTGGGATTTGAAGTGTTCAGAATTTGTGTTGATTCTTAGCAGGGGTGGAAGAAAGTTCAATTTTTTGGCTAATGAGTAGGATAGGAGAAACTGGCCAGGGGGATGTTTTGGTTTGTAAACAGAAAGTAGATTTTGTTGGGCAGATCTTAGGGGTCTGAGTGGAGTGTAGACTGGTAGGATATTAGTTAGAGCAGGGCATGCAGTAGGTTTAAAGATTAGTTTGTGGGCTGTAATAAGTTGAAGGTAGTCAAGGTAGTTAGGAAGCTCTAGCCAATTTAGCATGTGTAAAGAGGTGCAATGGTGGATGGAGTGTTTAGAATTAGTAGCGAATTTAGCGATTTTGTTCTAACAGATTTCTAGTTTTGAGGAGAAGGTAGCAGGAAGATTGGTTAGAAGTGGGGCACCGTACAATAGTGATGGTAGTAAGTAGGTAGAGGCAAGAGTTTGCCTTGTGGATGGAGAGAGAAAGAGAGCATTTCTGTATAGCATGATTATAAATCCTTCTTAACATGATTATAAATCAAAATTGCAGATATGTTTTTGCTTACCAGTGGGAGTGGTGAGCATTGTACTGCCTGTCTAACACTAGAGGAGTGGTTTCCAGCTCTGAAATCGTAATTTTAGCCATTCTGGGTTGATTTCTATCCCTTTCAACTTTCTGGCTTAAAAAAACATGTGTTTGCGCATTTTTCACATCATGCAGCACAGCAGGGCTACGGTTAAACTATTCCAGGTGCCCGAAAGTCTGCGCTTCAAATTTTCCATTAGAACTAGCTGGTTTCTCAGTAGTAGCACTAAAGTCTGAACCCCTGTGACTACCACTTGCTCTAGAACCTGCTGGAAAGCACTAGAAAGTCTTAAACTTATACAAACACTCAACTCTCCTTGTTAATAAGGAGAAATTAATCGTAGGCACTAAACAGCCTATAATTTCAAAGTACCTTGCAAAGGTAAGGGAAAACAGCTCTTGTACTTTACAAAAAATCACCTAAACAGACATGTCCAAGGGTCAGCTTCCGGTGATTTCTCCTGACACCTGGTGAATCTGGGCATACTGGGGCAATGCAGCAACTGCCTCATGTACACAGACAACCCTCTCCTCCTACCATCCAACACTACAACCTGTGAGAGATGCACTTACATAGCCAAACTGGAAGCAAAGCTCTCTCCAGCCAAGATTGTGCTAGACAGTCAAAAGAAGAAGGTTAACACCTGCACTACACCTCAAGCAACACATAGCCCTCCAAAACCCACACCATCAACACTCACATGTAGCAACACTAAACCCACATATACAGAGGCCCTTAACATTAACCTGCCCAAGCAACAAAGACCTCTGAAGCTGAAACGCAAACAAACACCAGTCACAACCAAAGTGACACATAGCTCACAACACCAGTGCACCACCGAACAACAGTCCCTAAGGCAAGACAATGTGCCCAACACTTTAGACATAGGTGTCTCTATAGTCAGGCACACTGATGTCCCACTCAACAGGCTGAACAAGGAGAAAATTACAGTCAGCTGCCTGTCAGGTGCCAGGATCTGCCACATAACCCATGCACTCAAGTCACTCCACAACAAGTACAAATATGACTCTGTCATTGTCCATGTTGGTGCAAATTACTTGAGACGTATCTCCCTGGACTACATGAAAAGAGAGATGGAAGAGCTCTTGGATCATGTGGCTCAGGCAGGTATGACCCTGGCCCTGAGTAGCATCCTACCTTCACCCAGAATGATACCACAGTATAATGACAAAATGACTGACTTCAACAATTGGCTAAGCTTCTGGTGTCATTCAAAGGGGATTCAGTATCTGTCTGCCTGGGACGACATGATCGACAAGCCACGATGCTTTGCCAGAGATGGTCTGCACCTGTCACCCCTGGGATTCAGGTTACTGGCTAAAGCTCTTGCCACCCCTATAGTGCCTTTTTTAGGCAAGGTTCAAAGGACAAAACCACCACCACAATAACAGATACAAGCATGCAAAATCTGAAGGCAATGCTACTCAATGCTAGAAGTCTAAACCTCAAAATGCACTCTCTCGAGGCACTCCTAAAAATGGAGAACATCGATATCTGTGCATTAACTGAGACCTGGTTCAAGGCACCAGAGAGCACCCCTGCAATACCAGGCTACAACTCTTACCACACCTTTCGGCCACCAAATCCATGACTGAAACAGTGTCCATATTCACCAAGGATATTCACACCTCCGGGTTATTTGCCCAGGACAATGCATCTGTAATTCTCCAGGTGCAACTAACACTAGGCAAGACTGCAATCCAAATTGTAGCTTGCTACAGATCCCCCACCATGCTGCAAGATTCTCACTACACATTTCTAAACATACTGGAAAATATTAAGATACAACCAAACACCCTAATTCTGGGTGATTTCAACTACCCTGCCATTAACTGGGAAAACTACTTGGGTACCAACACCTTTTCCCAACGGTTCTTGGAATTCATAAATTCCAATGCCCTGGATCATCTAATCCATTGTCCCACCAGGGGCTACAATATCCTAGACCTGGACATTACCAACATGGGAGATAGATGCTCCACATCAGTGGTCACCCCCTCATTGGTCAGGTCTGACCATAAGCAAATCACCCTTGAAATCCACATCCCACCCCCACCCCCCCAGTAAGGAAACCTCCATAAAAAACTTCTCCAAAGCCAACTTCCTGCTACTCAAGTCTGAAGTGACAAACTTCATGACACCCATGCAGACGGGAGCTGAAAGTTTGACTGCTGAATCCTACACTGAGGTACTGTATGAGCACATCCACTTGTGCATGAATCGTGCCATCCCAAATAGAACCAAGGCGTTCTCCTCCAAAAAAAGGAAGCCAATCTGGTGGTCTCCTGCCATAAACAAACTATACAACAGAAGAAAGAAACTGTTGCAGAAAAGAGAAAAATCCCAGGATGCAAAAAACTCCCTTACCAGCCTCAGTAAGAAGCTGAGATCCCTCATAAAATCCTCTAAAGCTAGTTACGAAAATAAAATTGCCAAAGATTCCAGAGACAACCACAAGGCATTCTATAGTTATGTCAAGAATCTAAATGGCAATGCTCAGATATGCTCTGAGCTACAACAGAATGGCATTAAATATACTGATCCCAAGGATATTGCCAATATCCTGGCAGATCGATTTAGTGCCAACTTCACCCCCTCTCACCCCCTAAAGGGCCCATCTCAATACCAAAAGATTGCCAAATTCTGGTAATCACGGCCACACAGGTAGAAACTGCACTCTCCAAAGCTAAAAATACAGCATCCATGGGACCAGATGACATCCTGGGCTGTTTACTACATGAACTAAAAAATGAACTGGCACCTCACCTAAGTGTCATGTTTAATCATAGCCTCACCTCAGGCTTCATTCCCACTGAGTGTCGCAAAGCTACAGTTATCCCACTCCACAAGGGGGGATCCACCTTGGATCCCAGGAACTATCATCCCATCAGTCTGCCGAGCCTGATCTGCAAGGGCATGGAACGCATTATCATGGAACTTATAAACAAAGACATTGCCAACCTTGAAAGACTGGACCCCACCCAGTTTGGGTTCGTGAAGGGCTGATCTTGTCTCCTGAACCTGATTGACTTCTTCAAGTCAGTCTCCAGAGCTGTGGACGAGGGTAAGGCAGTTCACACAGCCTATCTGGACCTCGCAAAGGCCTTCAACACCATCCCCCACTCTGGAATCATAGATAAACTTACTAAGCTGGGTATAAATCCCTAGTCACTCGATGGGTTGCCAACTGGCTTACTGACAGAACCCAGACTGTAAAAGTAGCTGACTCCAAATCCAGTTCCAGACAAGTGACAAGTGGAGTACCTCAGGGTTCAGTCCTGGGACTGCTCTTGTTTGGCATCTACTTCTCTGAAGTACAGGCCAACACTAAGGGACTCTGGCTAACAACGTTTGCAGATGACTGGGGAGCCATTATTGAATCCCCAAATGATGTGGATATTCTACAAAAGGGCCTTACAGAAACAGATGCTTGGTGCCAGAGCCATGGGCTCAAGCTTAATGCCAAGAAATGTATAGTTATCCCCTTTGGGAAAAAACATGTACCCATGAATTACCAAATAGGTGGCAGTACACTAAACACTGAAAGTGTGATGAGAGACTTAGGGACACAGGTGGACAGTGGTCTCACTTTCGATAACCACATCACCACAACAGTCAGGAAATCCTTCTATGTGGCACACCTCATCACTAAGGGCTTTTCATCCAGAAAAAAGGAGGTCATTGTCCCACTGTATTCATCCCTCATTAGACCCATTATAGAGTACAACGCCCCATTTGGTATGTACCTCACAAGATGTCTGCAACAGCTAGAAAGGCCGCAGAAAGACTTCACTAAAAGAATCACAGGCCTAAAGCAGATGCCCTATGTTGACCATCTAAAAAAACTCCAGCTATACTCTGTGGCATATCGTCTACTCAGAGGTGATCTCTGCTTAACATACAAGGCCATGTCAAACCCTGAGCTGTTGGACATGCTGCACTTAAAGAAATCCCAATCCCTCAGAGCTACATGCTCCAGGGATCTAAACCTTGTCATCACAATGAACAAAACATGCTGGGGGGATAGGTTCCTGACCCAGACTCCCCATACTCTGGAATAGACTGCCCATATATGTCAATCAGAGCACCTCCTTGGCCACTTCAAAAGGAACCTTGACAATTGGATGGGAGATAGGAAATTCACCCCGGGGATCACGTCATTCAACCTACAAGACAGGGGTCCAAGGAAGTAAATATTGTGGGAAGAAATATCGAGGGGAATTGTTATGGCTAGGCTTGTATAGTCCCTAGGGCCGATAGTCTAGTACCAACCTATGAACCTATGAACCACAGTACAAGGTATATGGGTAAGGTAGCCCACTTTCTGGGCAAATATAATGCGTATACGCCACAGATTCTAAGGAGCAATGACAATAGTGTAAAGCAGGATTGTGGTTCCATAAGAATACGTTGAAATAAGTCCAGTAGGGCTGTATTCATTGCATGTCTGTTCTAATGTCACTGCAGTCAGTTGTTGCATAATGTGCACATGTCCCCTGCAATCACAGCTTTTGGGTTCTACTTCCATGCCTGCCAACTAAGGCATGATGGCTGTCTAGTGTACTTAATGTACACAAACATACCTCTCAATTGTCATGATTTTTCATAATGTAATGACAACTGCCCAATCTGTCTGGTCCATGATTAGCAGATAAATGATTACCTGAGAAGTGTACAAATTGGTTTTCTGACAGAGTAGCTGATGCATGGAACAGACTACCAAATTACATTAAAGCAAGTACTAGTTTATATATTTTTAAGATCAGCCTGGATGCTTATTATGGGAACAATTGTTTTGGTATAGTGGCAAGCTTGAAGGGCATTGATGCCTATGCTTGAAGTATTTGCATGTATGTATGTATGTATATGTATGTGTTACCTGGAATGCAATGTATTTGCAAATCTGTTTACAGAACGCCTTGGTAGTTATGTATGTGTACATTATGGGAAACAGTTCTGTGCAGTTGTGTACCTGCATTTGTCAGTGCTAGGCCCATACTGTCCCATGCTAACAGCTTGAGAGGTATGTAAGTGCTACATCATCTATAGAAGCATTTGAGTCACTGTACTCACAACTGACACTGCACACCTGTAGAAGTATGTATTAGCAGTCTGTGTATTAATATCATCTGCGACTTCACTAATAGTATGTCTTTGTCTCTCTCCCCACCCCTTATCTTCTTTAATTTATTACTGTTATGTTATTTAATGATGTGTTCCACATAATATACCTTAATATGTGTTTAGATTAATCAATAATATTTTCCATTATGTTAATAATAACATTGGTTTGGTTATTACTAACCTTAACTTATCTTTATATCAAATTTACTACAGGGTGACAAGGTAGGCTGGCTCCAGGTGCTCCATCTACCTTGACTCCTCCAGCCATGGCACCTGGGCCCAGCACATCTGGGACCCAGCCTGGTGCTGCCCCCTCTTTTGCCCCTGCACTACCTGCTATGTCAGGTAGTTCCACCCCTTAGGACAGGGCTCTTCCCCCCTTAGGTGGGGCATGTTGTCACCAGCATTGAACTGCCAGGTTTGATGTGCAGGATTGTGATCATTGGTTTTGGATGCCACCTGCACCGGATGGAAGGCATGCTGGTCCCCTTGATGAGGCAGACTCGCTTTGGAGCCCAGCTTCCACCACTGCCATCCCAGGGGAAGTGAAGGAGCAGTGCCGACATTCCCATGGGTATTGACGAGTCATGCTGCTACCTTGTGGAGGTACTTAAGGCTGGGATTCCACAACACCCTCCCCATCCAAGGTGTCCTCTCCCTCTTTTTTCACACACCACCCCCTGTCTGCTGTCTTGATTGTCTTGTCTGTCTGCAAAAGCTTCCTCACCTTCCCAACTTACCTCCCCCACAAGTACCTATGTGCCTTCCCCACCATTCCACGCTCACCTTAAAAAAGAATGGGCACCTGTCCCCCCCAAGAAAATATAGTCCCATATATAACTCTCCATTTCACACACGTGTCCACTGGACACACGTAATTTGGTCCAATCGGCTTGATAAAGCAGTTATGTTGTCCTCACCCCTCTCTCTGGAGGTGACAGTCCAAATTCATCTACAAATTCTGTCAAAGTGCACATTTGTTGCTGTACAAGAAATGGATAGCTATGGTTCTTCCCTACACTCTTCCTGCATATTCCTACCTGCCTTTCAGTATGTTTTCCTCCCTCCTTCAACCCATTTAAATACTAACTTATCTCCCCTTTTTTTCTTTTCTTTAAAGTTTTTTGTGCAACGCTGCACAACACAGCACTTCACACAGCATCGCTAAGCTCAGCTAAATGGCACTATATTTATATATGTGTTTTAAATGATAGTAAATATGTACAAAATAAACATCTGCCCCTATTTTATGAACCTGCAACCATTGCACCTGCAGACCATTGCATTAACCTGCCAAACCACACCGCTGTTAATTAAAACAGGTGGTTTAAGCAAAACTTAGTAATTGCAAGTTGCCATAATTAAGAGTGTGCAAGCACAGCTGCTCATCGTGCTACATTGCACAAACTTGCTTAAAAAGTAATGAAAAAACTGGAAGTGTAATTTCCAGACTGGTACAGGACTTCACCACTAGAAAGCCAGACAAATACTAATGGATGTAACTGAGGTCTCTAATATCAGGTAAATGGGCACTTTTAACAACAACATCTACAAGTACATCCTGCTAAAACATTAATGGCAACATGCAAGTTCAAGTGGGAATCTGGTGGATAAATACATCCCTATAAAGCCAGGCACATAATAATGGATATAATGGGAATATGTCACAGACTGTATGTGTGCACGTACACCTTCACAAATACACATACTGTACAATGACTCAGTAGCTCAGTCTGTTAAAAGCTTTGTAAACAGTAAGTTTGCCACACATAGTCATGGGTTCAAATCCATTGGTGTGTAGCATTCAAATTACATTATTGTGAAGCCATCAATGAATACTGAGTCATGCACTCTTTATGCACACAATCCATTTCAAATGAAAGGTCTGCTTTTTAATGATGGAAGTCACAGGCCTGCAGATAAGAACACACATGACATATCCCTATAGCAATGCTATAAGTACATAAAGTGTCAGGTTGTGCATTAATATGCATTCACAGAGGATTTTAACTTAGGCTATGCAAATGAGACCCACTAATATCAGAGTACAGCACACAATCATTTCATAAGGCTATTACAGATTAGCACAGCTCCACAGCTAACATAGACATATGGAGGTCCTGTAGTAACAAAGACTGCAAGCACACGTTCCAAATGACTGCTATAATGTAACACATGGCCTGACAGTTGCCCAAATGCTTGATATAATAGTATATTTACCCACTATTTTGCTGAAAGACACAAGAAACATGTTTCCTAGTACTCCATTAGTGATACCATTGCCTTACATACTTACCTTAAACGCATGTCTTAATTTACAGTGGAATGGGTACCCTCACTCTGGCCCTGGCTCTACAACAAGGCTGCAAGAAATTAAGGTCGAGACAGTAATAAAACTGAAACTGTAACTAAATGCACAAATCCAATAAATACAACTCCAGAAAGACGCCAGATACTTTAATAAAGCAACAAAGCTTTTGGATTACAAATCATTCATCAGTGTTAGAATGCCTATACTAACTTCTAGAACCTTAAATAGTCAATTAAACAGTCACATGATAACAGCCAGCCTATAAAACATAAAACGAATTACAAAAATCACTAAATTATTTTAAGATTAGTTAAAACATATTCCTATATGCATATAACACACATAAAATACAAAACCCATAAAATATAGCCATGTTTCATCTTATTTCTTTCTGTTTTTTAACTAGTATTGGCTTAATGGTCAGTGCATTATTCAGTCCTGGTTTCATATCAGCTCTCAGCTTAATTATCCAAGTGTATTCCCTATTCTCTAAAGCATTATTCAAGTCCCCACCTCTAATCTGTTTACATACTATATCTATTACTCTGAATTTAAAACTGTCCATTTCCATTTTCCATTATATGCTTACTTAAAGCATTACTTTCTGTTTTCTTACGTATATTTGACTTATGCTCTATAATACGGTCCTTGAGATTCCTGCTGCTTTTGCTAACATAGAAACATGAGCACAGTGTACAAGTTGCCAAGTACACTATATTTTCTGTATTACATGTTGCCATATGGTGGTGCAGCGGTAGCGTTGTCGCCTCACAGCAAGAGGTTCTCTTGTTTGATTCTCGGCTGGAGCGCCTTCTGTGTGGAGTCTGCATGTCCCCCCCATGGTCAAGTGGTGTTTGAAAGACATGTGGGAATGGGCATGCCTTTGTTGAAGGTTGGGTGTTGAGCTGGCACCTTGGCACCATAAAAATCTAGCGCCAATCATTAGCAGACCAGAGTTCTGCTGTGGCAACCCCTAACCATGAAAGCTGAAAGAAGAACAACATGTTGCCATACAGTTAAATACAAAATTTTCTTTAGTTAGTGGATGAACAAATTAAGTAGTGTTATTTTTAAGAATATCATCACAAAAAGTACAATTTATACAGGAGAAGGTGCCCATTTTAAAACCACTCTGCCGTCCCTTATTCTGCTTTGGGGAATCCTTATAACATAGTTAAAGTTTCAGATTTTGAGCATTCTTATATGCGAAAAAGGGCTATTTTCCAAAATTTGGCATATTTCTGGCACAGCCATCAAAATGCCCCAATTTTTCTCTATTACCTTCTTTACCTGCTCAGTTCTTAAATTATATGTTGTTAGATATCTTATTACTTCTGTTTTACATGCATTCAATGGTGGGCTTTGTTGCCTAATATTAAATGCCACTATATTATTATCTTTTATGGCTTCAAAAGTTTCATTTACATATTGGTTTACCATTCTATACGAATAACCTCTCTAAAAATTCAGTAGCCATATCATCTAGTTGTTCTTTACAAACCTCATCATTAGTATTCAACCTCCTTACCCTTAACATTTGAGATTTTATTATTCCTTTAAATATATGCGGTGGATGTATACTGTTCTTTTGTACATACCTACTAACCTGTACTTCTTTTTTATGTACACTAGTCTCAATACTTTCACCTTTTCTTTATATAGTTACATCCAAAAAATGGTGAGCAAATTATTTTAAACTGAAAAAAGATGTAGTACTCTCTAGATATCGTACAAAATCTCTCAGTGTTTCCTCAGTGCCTTTCCACACCAAAAAACAATCATCTACAAATCTGCCATAATATAATATGTTCTCTTTCCCCTCATTTCCTGTACCAAACATCATATTCTTCTATCATTGATGCATTACTAGGTTAGCATAGGTGTTAGCCACTGCTGTACCCATGGCTACACCTGCTATCTGTAGATACGGTTTCTCATTAAACAAAAACACGTTCTTTGTTAGAACTATATCTAGTAGATGGCATATATTCTCTATCTCTCCCACTTGTATGTCTGTTTCCTCATTTAGGAAACTAGGAATTGCCTCCCTATCCCATATTCATTGGGTATAACCATAAAGAGGGAATCTACATCTAATGTGGCAAAAATAAATTCTACATTACCATTAGATATATGCCAATTCTTTAGTTTTTGTAAAATGTCATTAGTATCTTTTAAATAGCTATTACATAAAGGCAGATATTTGCTTAAACTTTCCTGAAGGTACACCGATACCGGTTCTGTAATCTACCCCCTTCCTGATACTATTGGTCTCATTGGGGGGTGTGTTACTGATTTGTGCACTTTCGGTATACCATATATAATCAGTATTTTAGGACATGACACTGTAAAAAAGTTAAACAGTTCTATTGATAAACCATTATTAAACTGCATGTCATAAATTGCCATATTGTACTCACTAATACACTCCTTTATCTCTTGAAAAGTGATTTTTTTAAAGTTTTTTCATCTTGCAAAAATGTGTACATAGCAGTCACATAGTCTTCTGTATCCATTAAAACTATTGCTCCCCCCTTATCGGCCTACTTAATTACTGTTTGATCATTCATCATTAATTGCTGTAACCCTCTACTCTCTTGGCTCGTCAAATTATAATATTTATTTTCTAACTTTTTAACATACAATTGCCTTAGTTCATTTTCACAGATATCATGAAATGCTGTAACTATAGGGTAGCTAGTTGGTATAAACACACTTTTTCTTTTAAATACATCATTTAAACTAATACTTTGACCTTCTTTAAAGATTAATTTTAAATTAATTCTTCTAACAAACATTTTTAAATCTGTTAGAGCATCGACAATAGTGTCCATGTAAGCAGGTATGAACTTCATTCCCTTTTGTAATAATGTCTCATGCTCTGTTAATAAGGCAAAACTTGAAAGGTTTACAATACCTGTCAGTGCCTTAATCAGCATCTTGCTGCTTTGTTCTGAGCAAACGGGCTGCTGTTTTTTCATTTCGCCATATTGCCCATATGTTTGCTCGGTTGCTCTTGTATGGGACGGTCCCTGATAGGTTTTTGTAAGCTTATATTTATTTTCTCGGCTACCTCCAGCCGAAATGGTGTTTTTAAAAAATCCATCTTCTTAGTTGACATTTTATCCACCATTTCTAACGGGTCTACTGCTATTTTTGATAATGCATGTGATTATCCATAGCGCACTGCGATGTAGGAGTATTTTGATGTTCCTTTACCCCATCTTTCACTATACGCTCTCAACTCTGTTCTCTCGAGCCTAATCTTTCACCCTCTCATTCTCGCGTTGTTCCCTTGGATGTCTCTTCTTCCTGATCTTGCATCATTCGCAAGCTCATCACCTCATGAATATTCATATTGTCTTTACTAGCTGCACTCATTACCAGAGTGTTGTCTAGTGTTATTTGATCTAAGCAGTACATTTCCCCTTTCTGATTATTTTTAGCGGTGTTAATTCTTGCCATTTTTGGCCAAAAGAAGATGTGCCCCATCTTATAGTCATTAATGTCTCTCAACAATTTTTGTTTTTTTTTGTAGATTCCAGTTTACCATCTAATTGCTGCAACCTATTTAACATCAATTGGTAGTAATGTCCTACACCCGGGCAATGCAGATTTTCACACAGTTCATTTTCCAACTTCAGTATTTCATTTATCATTTCTGACTATTGTTGCAAAAAAGTTATTCATCAGTTGCATATAATCAGTTCTCAATTTAAGATTTAATTGTTGCCATTTTTATAGAAGTTCAGGGTACAGATTAGCATAGGATGGCATAGTTTTAATACGCAATCCTCTTGGTGCTATTCCCAGGTCCAAATAAGCGTTAAAGCTTAGTCGCTGCCATTGGAGCCGTTTGAAGGCTTGAACCTTCCTTTCCAAAACCAATACACGCTCAGTAAAGCCTTCCATCTGCTGGGGAGCGACCCCCATAGTTTCTACTGTAGTAGTTGCTATTTGTAGTAATGGATTACCTTCTGTTGTAAGAAGTCCTTTCAGTGTACGCTGATTTGCAATAGTCTCCATATCAGATAACAAGGATGCTCAGATAGTTGTAAGGCTGGCTGTTCTTTTGTAAAGCCCAACGCTCAAAGTCCAACATTTCACCAAAAAGTTACAAGAAATTGAGGTCGAGACAGTGATAAAAAGCTTTGTTGTTTTATTAAAGTATCTGGCGTTTTTCTGGAGTTGTATTTATTGGATTCTACAACACGGCTGCCACAGCTCTTACAGTTACTCTTACAGCTTTTTGTCCTCCAAAGTGTTCACATTCTCTGCCTATGCCTATTGCCTGCAGCATCAGCTGCATCCTGTAGCACACACATCTGTATGTAAATGTAGCTGCTACAGACATACCCTCTGTGATGATGTAGTATATTGACCCCAGGAATAACCAGCACAACATATCAGAAAGGGCTTCTAATCTACATGAAGGCCTTATATCATGTTCAGTGGTTTCATGTCATTGGCTGATTATACTGCAAATCATCTGTGTTGGCTTCAATTAGCATTTCAGAACCACAGATTGGTTAAGAGCCAATCACCTGGTAAAGAGAACCATGTTAAAAAGGCAAACAGCTGGCTAGGGGAAACAGTCTGTATGAGGCTTTCTTCAGACAGTAAGCATGTTGCCAAACACTTTATGTATCTGCACATATCAACAGGGGAGTATTGCACTCTATCAGGTATGTAAACTTTTTTTTTTACAAAATGATGCATATGTGTGAATATATATAGGGGAATGGGGATTACAGCATCTTTCTTAGAACTGTAATGATGACATATCCTTGATCTCCAGATTTGTTACACCTACAGAGGACATACAGTACATCAAGGGTGGAATGATTTTGTCAATGTGGCACACTGGTCTTGTGGGAATGTCCCTTTATAGTGGTTGTAATACCACACTGCTATTTGGCACTGTTGTTCTGACATATTATCAGGGGGGTTGCCTCTAGGAGACACACTACAATGGACTCCTGTGTTGGGTGTGTGATCTTACAGCAGTATCTCTCATGGCACATATGGGAATAGCTGACTATTGCTAGCATCTGAGTTGTATCCACATGGTTAGTATGTTTGCACACTGTGGAATATGACATGTCTGATGAAGCAGTGGATAATGCCAGCCATTCTGTTCTTGCTGTATCTTTACATAGTGTACTTCCACGTATGTGATCCTGACATGTGTTCTCATTTTGTTGTCTTTCAGGAAACATGTATGCCAAACAACATGCCCCTTTTAAGGATACTGAGAATGATATCATCCTGGAAGGCCTCCATCAACACCGTGAACTTCTACTGTCCAGGAGGAGGCACAACAGTAAACTGCTTACAGCATTGGTGGCTGATCTTGTCTGTGATATGAATGCCATAGGTCACCAGAAAAGGACATATGAGTATGTTTGGCATCGTGCCACATATATGACTTATGCTGCATGCAGAACAGCAGCAGATGTCTCCAGGGATCATGGTGTCATTGGTGGGGGGCCTGCAGCAGAACAACCGCTATCAGCCACTGAGGAATTCCTGATGAACCTAGGAATACACGACAGCTCCCAGGTATCCATCACTCCATATATCGTGGATGTGGATGCCACAGTTCCCATGGCAGAGGAGCATCCAGGTAGGCTTAGTTTGATCAGCATTGGAATACTGTAGCATTCAGGGTGTCAGGGTGTAGATACTTTTACGTGGGTGTCAGGTGTTTATTCTTTGTGGGGGGGTTAACTGTAGTTTGAATCTCATGCTCATATTTTGACCAACATATCAATTAACAAAGCAACTACAGTAAACGTGAGATGTAAGGACATATTAACTTTTTATAGTGCAACATGCAGTGGTGTTTACATTACCTCTCCCCCAACTTTTCACAGGACCCTCAGGAATCGAACAAGGCTGTGGTTCTGCTCCTGGTAAGCATAATACTGTTTTGTTACAGATGTAGATTTACTGCAATGTATTCTCTAAAATGTCATCCCTGGCCTGCTGGCTGGATTGCTGAACTGTCGGCATGATTGCCAACTGCACAGGCATTTTGTACACACTTTAGAGTCATACCTATGCCTTTTAGGTGCGACAACACTGATAGTTGTGACAGTTTTGTCAGGACATTACAGATTGCCATATGTGTCAAATGTGCAGAGTCTTCACAAATGTCAACAGTGGACCTCATTGTTGTTGATGAGATTGCAGTGTAAACAGCTTTTATTTACAAGTAACTACAGATGTTTGTGAGAAAAGTAATGTCCTCATGTGCTACTATATGAAGTTGTGGGTTAAACAGGTCTGTAATAGTGACATCAAGGTATACAGCTTTACATATATTGCAACATAGTACTGCAGAGCATAATATTGCAGGTATGAATGTACTGCTTTTCCCTTTCTTAACACAGGTGACCAGGGGAGTTGGTCTCTGTCCCCTACACAACCTGATGTCAGTGTCTCTTCAGACTCTTGATGATGGTGGCAAAGGGAGGCACAGGTGAGGGTTTCATGGGGTTGAATCTGTCCCAGAGGTTTACATCCCTCTTCTGCCCTCATTATCACTGCACACGGTCAGTATGCCTACACATACCCAATCCCTGGAGGCCACAGATATTGGACAGTCAGAGGGTGGAGACATTGAACAGGAAAGTGTGGCAACTATGGCTCCATTGAATGTAAACATTAGTCATAGCCAAACAGCTGGCAAGATTCCACACAGGCGGGTTGATAGGGGTGCTCATAGGGGGCCTGCTGTTCTTCCACCACCTGTTGCAGGTGTCTCATCATGGGTCACTCGGCATATGTTTCAGGCCATCATGGAGGCACAGACATGTTCCGAAAGGAACTCCAGATGAATAATCAGGGTTATGGATGCAGCACAGTCTGACATCTGTGACTACTTCCACCACATTGGTGATACCCTGGATCAGTTCAGTGATGCTGTGGAAAGAAGGTGCTCTGAGGCAGATCACAGAATATCTGTCCTGGAATGCACATTGTATGTGATGGAACATCTGGTTGGAGTTGAGTGTTGGACCCGTGGACGAAGGTCAGCAACTACATCTGGTGGGAGTCCATGTGGCCGTGCTCAATCACACTCCCATAGTGGCAGTACATCCAGTGCTCCAGAGGGGAGTATGTTGTGAACACCAAGATGTGGCAGGCCATGGCCTTATAGTCCTATGTGTTCCCATGGAGGACATTATCCCAGCAGACAGCAGTCATCATCAGGTACTAGCACTGCTTCTGACCTTGGCCATGGAGGTGCCAGTGCAATCTCCTGGCAGAGCCAGTTCCCATGTTCAGGGGTGGAGATGGTGAACTGTCAGCTCTACCATGCATGGTTTGCAGCTGTCCAACATGCACACATGTAGGGCTAGCTCTGAGCTTGACTGTGTTCATGCACACACACACACACACACACACACACACACACACACACACACACACACACACACACACACACACACACACACACACACAGAGCACTGTCAAAATCAGGTCATCTACAGACACACACGGCACATTTCCATGGTCCATCTTGCCTGCTTCCCTTCTTGACTCACACACATGCTTTCAACCTATTGAGTCAGCCTAGGCCTCCTGCACTCCCACACAACACCCTCTGCAAGTGATGATATCTGTGCCACATCACTGCCATCCTTGTGATTGATGCTGGGAAATGAATATGTACAGGGTGACTATATAAAGTAATATGCAATTGCGTAATGCAGTGTTGGTTTGTCATGCCACTTGTACTGGTCACTGACAGATACTGTATGTTGACATTTGTAATGAGTAAGCCACATACTTTTGTCTTCCTTATGCTGTATGATGTTGTAATGGCTACATAATTACACAATGAAAGGTGTATAATGGACCTGTTTATGGTTCAGTTTCAGGAGTCTGTAGGGGACACCTATGGATACATAGCAGTAATAAACACATAGATGTCACATTCAGGATGGAATGTCAGCACAGAAGACATATGTCTCCAGCATGGTGCAATGGTATAAGTGCATGACTCCGTAGGGTCATATGTGTGTAACAGGCTAAGAAGGGCAATGGCATCACTCAGCCTACTCATACATCCCTCATCTATGACACAGTCTGATACCCTTGATAAGTGTCACCAGGGCTTCTGGAACTAACATATCTACAAGCTGTGGTTATGGAGAGGACCCATTTACAATTTTTCTGCATCCATTACAGATATTTGTCCTACACCAGTTATGATTCTGTTGTTCTGCACCCCATTGTGTAACTAGCACATGATTTGCATCACAGCAAACGTGTGCTTCACATGCATGGGGAGCCTGTTATGCATAAGGTGTAGTGTCTGTGTTACATATCTGTCTCTCCAGCATGTACTATTTATACCACATTAATGGTGAAGGTGTGTAGAACAGGTAATACATGTGTTAGTTCTGTCTTGGATAAGCAGGAGGTGCACAGTGGGATCTGACACCTCCCTGTATGGCCGCCATGCACATCCCCTCCAAAGCATGTAGGAGGTAGACTACACATGTACACTCTTGACACAGACTGCATTGGACATATTATCTGCGATGTGTATTGTTTAACCATGGGACAGTTGTAACATATGCCTGTGTAGAGGTGTGATGAGTGCCAAATACAGTATAATAATGACAGTTTGAGACTTACAAGCCATACCTTTCTGTATAGGTTGTACAAAATTGAATGGTTCCCACATCTTACTGACCAGTGAAAGTCAAAGGCTACATTACTCTCTGGGTCCATAAGTCCATGGGTAATGGCTCAAATGTGTGCATTGGGCAGGCAATACTATATTTTCCAGGGATGGATGACTTCCAAAAGGATAGTATTGTGCAGTCCTTGGCATTTACTATTTGTCAGTGGCTCTGACAACAATTGAATGTGTGTCTCAGGCCATCCTGGATAACTGTTGGTTCTGTGTGGAATTCAGTGACAGCTCCTAATATGCAGTCACCTGCTAATGTAGTCAGTCAGAGGTCACTGACAGTGGCATGACTGCAGAGAAGGGAATGGCTACAAGGGGTACTCCATTAATGATGTCTAAAGGAAGTCCACTGGTGACTGGGGTCATTGTAGCATAGGTCTACCCAATGCTATGTTTCCAGATTATGACTATAAGACACATGGCTGTCCACCAGCTGACATACCACTCTGTAAATAACCTATACAGTTTCCAGCAAGGCCTGCTGGCCTAATATTGTCAAACACCTTGTCAGACCATGTTAGGTGGAGTGAGTCATATTCCCATCATCCACTGCATGCTGTAAAACTCAGTGAGGTATACCAGTTAGGGTGGGTAGGCATGATTTGCCCTTGAGCAAAAAAAACTGTGTTTCGTCCAGTGTGAGTAAGTATACAACATGGTTACTGATTGTATACATGCTAACTCCTTTCATGGCTTTAAAATCAGATAACTGAGAGATCTGGGGACATCGCTTGTTATTGCATGCTAGTTGTCCTCTGTGCAACTAAGTATTGTAGTTACTTCCATCATGTTCCAAGAAAAGAGTCATCCAAGGTGTCTTTACATAGCACAGACAAACAATGGAGGGAAGCATAATATGTATACCTTGTGAAGGTAAGGTTGGAGGTTTTACACAGGTATTCTGCAGTTGGACACAACTCAAGTGGTGTGTACTGCAAGGACACAATTACCTTGTGAAGAATGTGGAAAGCAGGGGAGTCCCCTAAATTGCTGGTGCCTGGCTACTACTACTGCTGGTCTCACCACAACCATTCTGTTATGGGATACCATGCTCCGATACTTTTTTCTGTCATCACACGCAAAATGTTACTATGAAAATCATGATGAGTAGCAGGATACAGCCTGTTGGTTCATCCACATGGTTGTTCCACATCATGAAAGGCCCTGTAGGCTTCACATACCCTCCTCCAGGTAGATGCCTTGATTAGTGACCCAAGCAATCAGTTGGCTTTTGCATGTATTATGCCTTCTATACCAGGGTTGGTGGTACGTCAATAGGGAACTGACCAGATGGTGATTAAGAGCAAAACTGCAGTGTCACAATATAATGTGGAATGTCCAGTGACATAGATGTCCAAGCTTGCTGAAACAAGCAGCACAGCAGTGGTGATCCATCTTAGGTGACAATTTCACAGCACTTAATGCATCCTGCCCTTCAACAGATTAATGGTGGATATCTGCATGACATGGCTGTGGGGTTTATTGTGGCCAAAGTTTGTCCACCTGCCACATGTCCTAGGTATATCATATTGTACAGCTATGTACCCAGAACACATGTCTGTGTTCCCACATCATATTACACAACAACCAGTTTGCTGTGTGGTTGCTTGATAGGCATTGTATGCTTGCAAGGCCAACATAATGTCAGCAAAGTTGAACAAGTCCTCTGTCTATGCACGGGCATCCACATCTTCACTGCAAGGCATGCCTACAAACACTGAGTTTCAGGCTGTCAACCCCAAGGGTGTGGCAACATGACCTTCACTTTGCAGGACTTGCACAGTATCACATTTGTAGGTATGGTATTTGGACCATGCCTAATGACAGGATTATGGTCAATCCAAGGTCCACATGGCTGGCAAAGCATTGTATGGCACACTGTCATGTGCTGTGTTACCTACATAAAGGTGACATGTTACATTTCCCCATCTGTCATGACACTGTCTAACAATGGCGTGCTGTGATGTACACACACACAAGCATGACTGAATTTCTAATGGCACTATCAATGACTGCTGATGACATGTGGAAAGTGTACCCACCCCTCTCCTCCTATGCCACACAAACATAATGTGTGACAGATGTGTCTGTACTTCAAACCTTGATTCCATGGTGTTGTTAGTATTTTAAATTCATGGGGTATAACATGCACACTTTCCCATGAAGAAAGTAATAGTCATTGTGTGTGCATGCATGTGTGTGTGTGTGTGTGTGTGTGTGTGTGTGTGTGTGTGTGTGTGTGTGTGTGTGTGTGTGTGTGTGTGTGTGTGTGTGTGTGTGTGTGTGTGTGTGTGTGTGTGTGTGTGTGTGTGTGTGTGTGTGTGTTATGGTGGATATGGGGGCATAGCTCCTCTGCTGCCCATAGAAAAAGTAGTAGTAAGTGCATATGTAAGTAATGTTGGTGATGTGGGTGAGTGTGGGGTTGTGGTGGTGTAGCTCCCACTAACAAAAGTAGTAGTAGGTGCTGGCTCTGTTGGCATAGAGGAATAAAACTCTGAATATGACCCCAGTGGCTCAGGCAGCTTGGGTACTTTCAGGAGCTAGCAGTGAGTTGGGAAGGAATGGAGAAGCTGAGACTTCTTAACGTTCCTGGGAGGGTGTTTAGATATAATGGGATAACAAGGGTAGGCCATTCACGCCA
Organism: Protopterus annectens; assembly: GCF_019279795.1. Classification (NCBI taxonomy): domain Eukaryota; kingdom Metazoa; phylum Chordata; order Ceratodontiformes; family Protopteridae; genus Protopterus; species Protopterus annectens. Next base: position 148,198,328 of record NC_056730.1, read on the forward strand.
GGTCTGGTAGAAACCATAACAGAAAAATGAGGTTAAATGGAGTGAGTGAGCGGGAATGGAGATATATCTGCCCTTGGGTCTGAAGTGGAGCCATGCCAGTAGTTACACCTTATTGCTAAGTTCTTACTTAAATACAGTATCAGCATATGGGGGGGATAAGAGGGACAGAACTGACCAAGCCACTAACTAGTTCAATGCTGCTGAATCTGATTAACAGTGTACAAACATGCAACAGGACTAAATAAAATTAATAATAATAAAAAATAATAATAAAAATGTGGCTTGAGAAAAGGAGGTTCGTGGCAGTGCTGCACCAAGATAGATCAAATCTTCATAAGTGCAATACATGGATTTGCAATAAAAAAGAAAGTAATAACACTAGGTGTTTGAATGATGAGGGTTTGGTGTGGGGTGGTTGGGGATTTGGGGGTGTAGGCCCCATTGACAGTAATAGCAGTATGTATGCATATGATGAGGTTTTGGTGTGGAGTGATTGGGAATTTGGGGGTGTAGACCCCATTGACAGTAATAGCAGTAGGTGTTTGTATGATGAGGGTTCGTGTGGGGTGGTTGGGGATTTGGGGGTGCAGGCCCCATTGACAGTCATTGCAATAAGTGTATGTATAAGGGCAGATTGTATGGGGTTTTGTGGGGGTATAACCTGCACTGAAGACAGTACTGGTATGTGTACATATGTCAGAACTGAATGTGGGGTGTTGGGGGACATTTGGGAAAGTAAGATATATTCAATGAGTAGATATTTATAAGGTAAAGAAAGCTAATGCCTTACATTATATATAGAACATAAGGGATTTGTCCTGTTATGTTTTTTCATTGGTTATTGGGTAAGTATTGGGTAATATGTTATGTAAATGACTGTGTGGAATTTTATTTATTGATTTGTTCATTTCCCTTCTTCTTCACTTACTAATTTGTTTTTGTAGTGGTCTTGCAAAACTATAAACAGGTTTTAAGTAAATGTATGGTTTAGAGGGGTAACCTGTGTACTAAGTTTCAATAAGGGAAACAAAATAATCAATAAAAAGCAAGTAAAATCTGAAGCTCAAGTGCTAGGAGTTACCTAAGGCCTGTAGCAGTTAGTCTGCTTCTGAAGCAAATAAATACTGGCAGGCACACGTGGACCACAAAACCAGTTGCATTTCCCTACAGGCTTGGTTAATAACTCTTGTTTACATAAAGAACTTTTGAACATGTTTGACTGGCATGGCTTTAAGTGTATGGAGCTTGTAATAAAGCACAGTGATAAAATTATTTAAAGTCTTAGCCAGGAAGCCACAGAACTTGATCTATTGTTGACTACTTACCCCCTGCATTCAGCTAACAGTTTTGAATATGTTCGCATATTTAAGAGTGTTGAACAACAGGTGAACAATATTAAAAACAGAAAATTAAAGAAAATTGATAGAGACAGGATAGAATATGGACGGAATATTGCCTACCCTGAACCACCTAGGTCTCAAGGTTGGGGAGACCAACAACAGCAAGGGGATGAGACTGGTCCAGCTGAATCTTTATTAGGGGTAGAGGAATTTCCACCATTGAGATGGTCCGAGTATTGGAGGGACCGCAACTCCAGGAAGAACAACCCCTATGCCCCCCAGTACCCAAGCAGTGGCCGGGGGGGCATATGAACATCCAGAGGGGCGACTTGAGAGGTGCCTACAGGAAGCACAGATGATGCATATGCCCACGCACTCTGGGGTTTGTGACTCAATGGTTTCACCTGCAGTAACTGTTTCTTTGAACAAGGAAGGGGACTTTAAAGTTTTCAGTTATTCAAATGTGTTAATTGATATATGTGACTGTGACTTGTTTGCTCGAGGTTTCACGTTTGTTCCAGAGAAGTGTTTGAATTTGGGGGGGGGATTTGTTAGATCTGAAACTGTTTGTGAGGAAACTCAATTTTAACTATTTATTTAAAGATTTAGAGGCAACTATGGACTCCTTAAGAATTTCTAGTACATTTAATCCTCCCATCCACCCTTCTCTACAACTTTTTGAGAGAGTTTGTGATTTGGACATTCGTACTGTAAAATCTAATAGGAAAATTAATAATTTAAAAGATGATGAGATTGAGAGACTAAGATTATTGAGTAACAACAAGGAAATTTGAATAATGAAATCGGTATATAAACACTTGAGGGACATAAGACTAAACAAACCTAGAAATACCCTCACTAAACACTGCATGGAAAAGCTGGGACATTCTTTTAAATTCTTTATTTTGGATGTCCTTAACCATGATGAAAGGGGTGGTCCATGGGCACTTTTGTTAGAAAAGAAGGAATTAACATGACAAATCCATTTAAATGCCAGCCAGTGGCCAGGTTTGAATGACTGTCTCTCCATTTCTTGCCTACTAAAGTTAAAGGCAATGGGGAGATAGTTTACTGCATTTGTTAAGCACATATGGACAGTTTTAAATTCATTGTATATGTGTTTCATGTGGTTTTAGACAGTGTGACATAGAATGCTTTATTAATTCTTTTGTCTATTATAAATGTTTTATAATTTTCATGTATTTACATTTATATATTTTTATATCTGTTTATGAAATTATTCATAGTGATCTTGCTGGGATGTCATATCCCATTTGATTTGATTGGTTAGGATGACGGGTGTGCTTTTACTTCTGCTTTTAAATGACTGCTTTTAGTGTTTGTATTTTGTCTGATGAAGTCTCAATTAGTTGATGATGAAAGCACTTATTTTATTGTGTTTTCCTGTGAATAAAAAAGTGACTAAAGCTTTTTTCTTGTGTCTTGGATTCATTTGCAACTGGTTTTGTGGTCCATGTGTGCCTGCCAGTATTTATATGCTTGCAGTTTGTGTTTCTTAGTCTGCTTCTCACATCGAGAAAACCAACACTTAAATCCTGGGTGCCCATGACACCAGGCCAAATGGATTCCTCAAAGCAGAAAATAAAAATATAAATTTACCCAAAGCAATATAATGCAAAAGCAGCTCTAAATGAGCATATTAGTTAGGGAATTTAAGTGCAGGCACAAAAAGAAATTTAAATTACTCTCCAAGCCCTATTTTCGGATTTTAAAAACTCCAGCAAAGAGTCTAACGGTGGTTGCATGTAATGTAGGCTTCTTGAGTCTTATCAGAAAACAATACCAAGCTAAACTCTGTGTATTAAGTATCACAAAAGAAAACAATATAATGAGTGAAAAATAATTGAAACCTGAAGTCCAAGTGCTAAAATATACCCAAGACATGAAGTAATTTGTCTACCTCTCACTTGGACAAATCCCACTTAAATCCTGGATAACCAAAGCACACCAGGCCAATCATATTATTCAAAGTAGAAACTAAAAATATATTCCCATCTTAAATAAATTCCAAGATTATTACATGATTCTAGGTGGAGATTGGAACACTTATCTAAATCCTAACCTAGACAAAACAAGTTCTAATCCAATATATAATAAACAAGCTCACCTAGCCCTAAGAGAACTTATTCAGGATTACAAATTACAAATTTACTTTTTACTGCCAATGCCACAAAATGTGGTCAAGAATAGACCTTTTTCTTATTTCAGATGCATTTATCAAACTTGCCCCGAAAATGACCATCCACACTAGATACCTCTCAGACCACTCCAAAATTACTTTAAACCTTAATGGAATTACAGTGAATAGCACCATGAAAAAAGGATATAATTGGCCTCTGAACCCCAACCTTTTAACTAAAAAAGAAATAATAAATGATATTCAAACCTTACTCAAATCAACCCTAACATCCTTAACTCTCAATTACCTTTGGATATTGAGTGGGCGGCAACCAAAGCCCAAATTAGGGGAATACTTATTAAAAAAGCAACCTACTATAAAAAAATCCACCTTAAGGAAGAGCAGGAATTAGAATCCAAAATTCAAAAACTTCAGAATGACCTATTAACAAATTATAAAGCTCAAACTGAAACCGAAATCCTGAAACTTCAAAAATACCTATACCTATTACATAACAGCAAGTTATCCTTCTATGAAACCAAAACCCTAGCTAACTATTCTAATGAAGTACAAATACCATCTCGAGCACTGGCCAGAATTATAACCCAAGCCAAATCTCCCTCACAAATATCAGAAATACTTTATGAAAACAAACATTACATGAATATTGAAGATATTAACAAAATCTTTGAACGAATATATTCTCTGACCTATGGAGACCAAATATCAATAACCACAAAAGAAGAAAGAACCCATTTTCTTCAAAGACTCAATTTCCCGAAATTAGATTTAAAACAACAGGAAAGGTTAATTGAACCTATCTCTACCAATGAAATAACTGCAGCAATTCAACAAATGAAATCACATAAAGCTCTAGGCCCAGACAGCCTCACAGCTGAATTTTATTAAACCTTCTCCCCTATCTTAACTCATATTCTATTCCCATATACTGAACTATATAATAAACAATAAAATCAATGACCTGCACTAACAGGTTACAATTCATATCATACCTTCCGGCCTCAGTAGTACAAAGGGCGGAGGCGTATCCATATTCATCAAGAATATCCACATCTCCAAGTTAGTGGCACAGCATGATGCCCCAGAGATCATCTATGCACAACTATCAGCAGGCAAAAACCACATTTCAAGTCGTAGCCTGTTATAGATCGCCCACCATGTCCCAAGATGCTCACTCAGCATTCCTTGACGCATTGAAAAATATAAAGGTCCTACCCAACACCATAATTTTGGGTGATTTCAACTACACTGGTATAGACTGGGTGAACGGATACGCCTCCGCCCTTTGTACTACGATAACTTTCAAGAGTTTTAGAGTTATATCTAAGAATTAGGCTTTACCAGAAATCTTTTATCTGCCTGTGTTAACTTTTTTTGGTGTTATTTGTTTCTGTTACTGTTTTTTAAAAGCAGTTTATAGTAGTATGTAGTATAAATTCATCTCCTATTTTACTATGTGTTTTGTGTTGAAACATATTTTTCATTCTACCTTGTATTGTTTTTACTCATATTATGCTTTATGTAATAAATCATTGTTTATTGCCTGTACTGCCTCTACTGAAAACGGATATTTATGTCCAGTTAGACTAGCCCGGTCAACAAATGTAAAATAAAATAAAAATAAATAAACTACCAAAGTTCTAACTCCTATGCCCAGCAGTTCATAGAATTTATAAATTAAAATGCCCTCGAACAACTGGTATATTCTCCCACTAGAGGGGACAACATATCGGATTTAGTCATCACAAATATGGGCGCCCATTGTACCACACCCGTTATCACTCCCTCTATGGTCAGATCAGACCACAAACTGATAACCCTGGACGTCCTCACCCCTCCACCTCCCCCAGTCAAAGAAACCATCATAAAAAACCTTTCCAAAGCAAACTTCAAACTACTTGCATCAGAAGTGGAAAGCTTTACTATCCCCCTGCAGAAGGATAATGATATCCAGGATGCAGAATCCTACACCAAAGCACTTTATATACATCTTCAGGATTGCATAGACCATGCTATCCCAAATAAAGCCAAGACTCCTTCCTCAAGCAAGAAGAGACCAGTCTAGTGGACACCGGCCTTAAGCAAACTATACAATAAAAGGACTTATACATAAAAGGCTAAATCTCAAGTAGAAAAATCTTCCCTGATCAGCTTTAGTAAGAAATTGAGGGCCCTCATCAAGTCCACTAAAGCCAGTTTCAAAAAGAAAGTTGTCAAGGATGCCAAGGATAACCATAAGGCCTTCTATGGCTACGTCAAAAACCTAAATGGCAACGCTCAGGTCTGTTCTGAGCTAGTACAAAATGGAACAAAATACACTGACCCCACTGACATTACCAACATCTTGGCTGACAGGTTCAGTGCAAATTCCCCCCCTCCCCTCACCATCTACAGGGCCTATTGCTATTCCAGGGGATTGTGTAACTCCAATTATTACTGATACGTTGTTTAATAAGGCTCTATCTAAAGCTAAAAACACTGCCTCCATGGGACCAGATGGTGTCCCGGGCTGTGTCATACCTGAGCTCCAAAATGAATTAACCCTGCATCTGAATACCCTGTTCAGTCTCATCCTCTCAACAGGATATGTGCCCATAGAATGGCACACAGCAACGGTGGTTCCGCTGCACAAGGGTGGGCCTACAACCGACCCTGGGAACTACTGACCAATAAGCCTGACCAGTCTGATCTGTAAGACAATGGAGCAAATCATTATGGAACTCATAAATGGAGAGATTGGGAACCTCCAAACACTTGACCCCACACAGTTCGGCTTTGTCAAGGGCAGATCATGTCTCCTGAACCTGGTGGACTTCTTTGAGACAGTTACTCAGGCTATAGATAACTGAAAGGAGGTACACGTGGCTTACCTTGACCTTGCTAAAGCATTTGACACCATTCCCCATTCGGGTATTATTGATAAACTCACCAACCTGGGCATAAACCCTTACGTCACAAGATGGATTGCAAACTGTCTCTCAGACAGATCCCATAAAGTAAGAGTAGAGGGGTCTATGTCCGAATCCAGACCAGTAACAAGCAGTGTGCCTCAGGGCTCTGTCCTGGGGCCCCTCCTGTTTGGCATATACTTCTCAGAAGTACAGGCAAGCACTGATGGGCTGTGGATGACCAAGTTTGCGAACAACTGCAAACTGGGTGCTATAATAGAGTCTCCGGCTGACATGGATATCCTCCAGAAGGGCCTTAACAAGACTGATGCATGGTGTCAAAGCCATGGTCTCAAGCTAAATGCTAAAAAATGCATAGTAATCCCCTTTGGAAAAAACAAAGTACCCGTGAACTACCACATAGGAGGTAACCCCTGAAATAAGGGACCTAGGGACCCAAGTAGATAGTCAGCTTTCCTTTGATAACCATGTTGCCAAGGTGGTTAAAAAATCCTTCTATGTGACCCATCTGATCACGAAAGGGTTCGCATCAAGATCTAAGAATGTAATGGTGCCCCTCTACTCTTCCCTCATCAGACCCATCATTGAGTACAATACACCAATTGGAATGACCTGGCTAGGCATCTCCAGCAGCTGGAGAGACCCCAGAGGTACCTCACTAAGAGGATTACTGGCCTCAAGCAGTTGCCCTATGCAGCACAATTGAAAAAACTAAGGCTTTTCTCTGTTGCATACCACCTTCTCAGAGGCGATCTCTGTCTAACATACAGAGCCATGTCCAACCCAGAACTGTTGAACATGTTCCATCTTAGCAAAACAAAATCCACTCAAGCTACATGCTTTAGGGATATAAACCTCAGCACAACAATGAATAGAACATGCTGGAGGGATAGATTCCCTTCGCAAATACTTCCCTTGCTATGGAACAAGGTCCCTATCTACATAAGACAGAGCCCCTCACTATCACTCTTCAAGAAGAACCTTGAAGAGTGGATGGGTAACAGAAAGTTCACACCAGGGATCATACCATCAGCTCTACTAGATAGGGGCCAAGGGTACTAGCTGCTAGATCAAGGGCCTAGGGAACTAACCAAAGGGGCTGTGAAAACCGCACAACGTGGCTGGGCTAATATATGCCTTTGGGCAGATAGCCCAGTATCTGCCTATGAACCTATGAACCTATGAACAGATAGAAAAATCTAAAACTACCTTTCCTGGCTAAAGTCTCAATAATTAAAATGAATGTATTACCCAGATTACTCTATATATTCATGAATACTCAATTAAACATACCAAATACATTTTTTAGACAAATTCACACTTTGCTCGCAAAATTTTTATGGGATCCTAAAAACACCAGAATCTCATATACTAAACTTTTGATCCCAAAAACTAAAGGTGGCTTAGACCTTACCAACTTCGAGATTTATTACCTAATCACGAATGCCAACAGAATTCTGCGTATAGCGGAACACAACTCAAAAAACAAAGATTGGTCCCCGACATGGATAATAATATACCAAAACCTGCCACCTCAGGACACAACACATGCAACACATAGACCACATAGTCAGTGTGCCAAACAGTCACAGCCCTTAAGGCCAAACACAATGCCAGACACACTCGTCATTGGTGACTCCATAGTCAGACACACTGACGTCCCGCTCACCAGATTGAGTAAGGAGAAGGTCACAGTAAGCTGCCTGTCGGGCGCTAGAATCCGCCACATAACGCAAGCACTCAGGTCTCTCAACAGCAGGTACAAGTACGACTCAGTCATTGTCCACGCTGGTGTGAACGACCTGAGACGTACCTCCTTGGACTACATGAAAAGAGACAAAGAGGAGCTCTCTGATTATGTAGCCCAGGCAGGTATGACCCTGACCTTGAGCAGTATCCTACCTTCACCAAGAATGATGCCACAATACAGAGACAAGATGATCAGCTTTAATAATTGGCTTAAACTCTGGTGTCATTCAAAGGGGATCCAATGTCTGTCTGCCTGGGATGACATGCTGGACAAGCCACGCTGCTTTGCAAGGGACGGCTTGCACCTGTCACCCCTAGGCTTCCGGATATTGGCAAAGGCTCTTGCCACCCCCACAGTGCCTTTTTTAGGCAAGGCTCAAATTCTAAACCTACCACCCTAGAACACAAAAAAGGAAAAAAACTAAGGGTAATGCTGCTCAATGCCAGAAGTCTTAACCTCAAGATGCACGCACTCGAGACCCTTGTCAGTATGGAGAACATCGATGTCTGTGCTGTGACTGAAACCTGGTTCAAGGCTCCTGAGAGCACCCCGGCACTATCAGGTTTTACCTCATATCATGCGTTCCGGCCCCAAAATCCGGACAACACCAAGAAAGGAGGGGGGTGTCCATATTCATCAAGGACACCCACACCTCAAGGTTGGTGGCAATGCACTATGCATCGGAGACCATCCAGGTGCAATTAACCATAGGCAAGACTGCTCTGCAATTTGTAGCATGTTACCCTCTCAAACTCAGGAACCTCACATAGCTTTCCTGAAAACACTGGAGGGGATAAATGTATCTCCAAACACCATCATTCTAGGTGACTTCAACTACCCGAATATAGACTGAGATCACTACTCAAGCCCCAATACTCTAGCCCAAGGGTTCCTAGAGTTCATAAACTCAAATGCCATGGAACAACTAGTCACCATCCCCACAAGAGGATAAAACATACTAGATCTCATCATCATGAACATGGGGTCACAATGTTCAACACCGGAAGTATACCCCTCACTGGTGAGATCAGATCATAAACTAATCTCACTGGAAGTCCACATCCCGCCCCCACCTGAGATAAAAAAGACCACAGTGAAGAACTTCTCAAAAGCCGACTTCACACTTCTAAAGACTACAGTGGTCTCTTTTAAGGCCCCCGAGCCTGCGGAAACCATTACTCAAGCCGCTGAATCACTTACAAATGCCTTCTACCAGCACCTACAGGACTGCATGGATCAGGCAATCCCAAACAAAACAAAGACTCTTTGTACCAAAGGCAAGCGTCCAGTCTGGTGGACCCCAGCCATAAACAAGCTCTACAACAAAAGGAGGAAGCTACTACAAGATAGAGCAAAATCCTTAAAAGGGAAGACACCTTTGATCATTATAAGTAAAAAACTAAGATCTCTCATAAAATCACCCAAGGCAAATTTTGAGAGAAAAGTCGCTAAGGACTCAAAAGACAATCATAAGGCCTTCTTTAGCTATGTTAGAAACCTGGGAGGAAACTCCCAGATATGCTCAGAATTAGTTCAAAATGATGTAAAAATGACTGAACCTACAGACATTGCCAACATACTGGCTGACAGGTTCAGTGCAAACTTCTCCCCCCCCCCCCAAAAGGAGAGATATCTATACCAGAGGATTGTAGCCCCCCCAAACATCTCTAACGCTCAGGTGAGAACTGCTCTCTCCAAGGCAAAAAACACAGCATCCATGGGACCAGATGGTGTCCCCGGTTGTGTGCTCCACGAACTCAATGAGGAATTAAACCCACAGTTAGGGCAGCTGTTTAATCTTAGCCTCACCTCAGGATCCACGGTGATTAGCGTACAGCAACTGTGGTCCCACTTCACAAAGGCGGTGCCTCCACCGACCCTGGAAATTACCGTCCCATCAGCTTGACAAGCCTGATCTGCAAAGCTATGGAGAGGATCATAATGGAACTCATAAATAAAGACATAGGGGACTTGCAGACTTTGGATCCAACCCAGTTTGGCTTTGTCAAAGGCAGATCATGCCTTTTAAACTTGGTCGACTTTTGAAACAGTCACCAAGGCCATTGATGAGGGAAAGGCAGTCCACACAGCCTACCTCGACCTGGCAAAGGCTTTCGACACAATACCCCACTCAGGTATCATTGAAAAACTCATCAGCTTAAATGTAAACCCATACGTCACAAGATGGGTTGCAAACTGGCTAAGCGACAGAACCCACAGGGTCAGAGTTGCTGGCGCCATGTCAGACTCAAAGCCTGTCACAAGTGGTGTCCCACAGGGCTCAATCCTGGGCCCACTCTTGTTCGTCATCTACTTTTCAGAAGTACAAGCAAACACAGGAGGGTTGTGGCTGACAAAGTTTGCAGATGACTGCAAACTGGGCGCCATAGTTGAGAACACATCTGACACAGATATCCTTCAGAAGGGTCTTATACAAACGGATAACTGGTGCCAGAGCCATGGCTTAAAGTTAAACGCCAAAAAATGCATAGTCAAAACAAGGTTACCCCTAGCTACCATATAGGTGGCAATCCACTAAGCACAGAAGAGGTTATCAGGGATCTGGGGACCCAGGTTGACAATAACCTTTCGTTTGACACTCACATTGCCAAAGTAGTTAGGAAGACCTTCTACATTGCCCACCTGATCATGAAGGGATTCACATCTAGATCAAGGGAGGTCATCGTCCCCCTGTACTCATCACTCATCAGACCAATGATTGAGTACAATGCCCCATTCGGAATGTATCTGACCCAACACCTGCAGCAACTGGAAAGGCCCCAAAAGTTCCTCACCAAAAGGATAAAGGGTCTCAAAAATATGTCTTATGCTGCCCGACTGAAGGAACTCCAGCTCTATTCAGTCACTTACCATCTGCTCAGAGGTGACCTGTGCCTGACATACAAGGCCATGTCCAACCCGGAATTGATGAACATGCTTCACCTCAAAAAATCTAGATCCCTCAGAACTACAAGGGTGGGAGACTTAAACCTTGACACGGTTATTAATAGGACGTGCTGGAGGGACAGATTCATCACCCAGAGACTCCCTATGCTGTGGAACAAAATCCCGGTACATGTGAGGCAGAGCACCTCGCTGGCTTTGTTCAAGAGAAATCTTGACCAATGGATGGGAGATTGCAGATATACCCCAGGGATTATCTCAGTGTCACTGCTTGACAGAGGCACAGCAAAATAATGGGCATAGTATCCTTCAAACTAAAGCCACAAAACTCTGGGCTAGGCTTATAAATGCCCTTGGGCAGATAGCCTAGTATGAACCTATGAACCTATGAAAAGCTTGGATATTAACCCCAAAGCCCTACCCTTTCTAAATATCACCTTAATGAAACTGTGCAATATACTAGAACCCCTTAAACATTCTGTCTTACTAATCCACAAACTCTTTAAACATTTAAATTTGACACAAGCTATGATGATGTTACAACCTTTGCACAAAAATCCCAACCTTAAAATAAACAATCAGACCCTAAACCTGAATCTCTTTCCTAGATTAATAATTAATATAACCATCCAAGATATATACTCACTTCTAAATGGTTCTATACAAGAAATACTGAACCTTCCAAATCCTATCTAGTAATTCTAAGGCAAATTAAAGAACTATGTTCCAGCTATCTACAAAACTGCAACATAACCAAGAACGATTTATTAACTTGTAATTCCCTATGGAAGACCATCCTCTCAACTAAAAAAATATCACTAATTCATATAAATGAATCAAAGTCATTAAATTCCAAAAAGGCATACTTGTTTCGGACTTTTGAAAAAAGAATAATCCATCCATCGATAACTTTCAACTAATTTAAGCAATTAACTTAACAAATAAATCCATACCCCTTAAAAAACTGGCATTCACCCAACTTATGATTTATAACAATGCATATTTCACTCCTGCTATTTTACATAAATTTAACTCTAGGAAATCATCTCTTTATCCACACTGTAAAACTCTATCGGCTGATATACTCCATCTATTCTGGAGCTGTAAGTGTGTATTTAAACTTTGGAACTCCCTTAAATTTCAATTACAAAAAATGGGCTATCAATCATCCACACTCACCTGGGAATTTACTCTCTTACATATCATACCAAATAATATCTCTAAAACTCAAGCAATTACTATGATTAATCTTTTTCTCCTAATAAAACTCTATATAGCAACCAATTGGCTTAACCTAACTAACATCTCCTGGGAGAATTTTAGATTAATGGCAACCAAGCATCTCTTAGCCAAAAAGATTTTAATTGACAAGGGGAATAAAAACATCAAACACAGGAAATTATGGGAACAAATCTTTAATATTATTCTGGCCTAGCCCATTACAATATAACAACATTAACTACATATAAAAGGTTCCATATTAACCTATATCTATAGCCCACAAAACTTTTCTTACTTTTCTTCTCCCTCCTTTTTATAATGTATATTTTTAATCACAATAACTCTTACTGAACTATAACAATTTCTCTCTTGAGTATTGAAAGCATCTATGTATATAGTGTAAATAGTATTGTTTGATTGTTTTACTTACGACTGTACTACCAATAATGTATAATAACTTCTTTTTCTGAACTGGTGTCACCTCAACTTATTATACTGTTTGTTACCTTATATCAATGAAAATAATAAATAAAAAAGAAACTAAAAATATAGATTTGCTCAAAGCAGAAAATAAGAAGCATAAACAGTAACAGGCAATGCAGAAGGCAGCTCTAAATAGCTGTATCAGTTAGGCAACTTAGGTGCAGACACACACACAAATGAAATTAAATTAATTTCCCGTCCTCTTTTCTGATTTTAATACTCCAAGAGAGAGAGTCAAATATTGACTGCATGTAATGAAAGCTTCTTTTGTATTATCAGATGATTAGCCCAAGCTACGCTCTATGTATTAAGCATCTCTAAAGGAAACAAAATAACCAATGAGAAACAAGATAAATTTGAAGACTGCTTGTTAAAAAATTACCCAAGACCTGCAATAATTTGCCTATCTCTCATTTAGAACACACCATCACTGAAATCCTGAATGCTGAAAACACACCAGGCCAAACAGATTACTCAAAGTGGTTAATAAAAAATATAATTTTACTCAAAGCAGAAAATAAATGCATAAACAGTAACAAGCAATGCAGAAAGCCACTCCAAATGGAATTATCAGTTAGGCAACTTAAGTGTAAGCACAAAAAAGAAATTTAAATTACTTTCCTGGCCACTTTTCTGATTTTAAAACTCCACCATAGAGTCAAACACTGATTACATGCAATTCAGGTCTTATCAGAAGAGAAGGTCACACTACACATATTAAGTACTATTCAGAGTTGGTATAAGCACTTTAAGTGTTTGTTGGGAGAAAAGAGAGAGACAGAACAGCAGATAGGGGTGAGGCTTCTAATTATAGAACCAAATAATGTAGCTGAAAACAATTTATTTGCATATTACTGAATTTAATTGAAACCCATTTTGCACAAAATGAAATGGCAGTTTAAAATGTTCTAACTTTTGTGTTGAACAGAACAGGCAATATATTCAACATGCTAATATTGTTATGCATGCATGTTAAATAAATGAACTTACATATTAAGTCAAAGCAATTGGTCATCATAAAGAAACAATAATAAAAATGAAGTATTGACTTTTGTCCTAGCCTAAATCTCCTAACCTAAATCCAGTTTGCAACAGTGTTTGAGTTGATGTGTGATAAAGAGATTCATAAGGTTTTAATGAATCAAGCAAAGGAGTATTATTTTTAAAAATTATGAAAAGGTGGACTCTGGAACTTTTGAGAAGTAGCAGAGACTTTAAATATGTGAAAGCTGATAAAAAGGTCCTTAATTATTATAAAAACAAATTATTTTAATAAGGCTATTTTAAAAGAACTATAGCATTATAACAAGTGTATGAAATTGTACGCATATATATTGTTCACAAGGCTTTTAAATGTGTACATGCAGTCACCAATAATAAGAAATCTGATGACATGTCTGATTTTTAAATAGTCAAAAGCCTGAAGATTGCAGCATTTTTGGGAATACCTAAATTGCATCCTGACCTTAAAATACTACCATTTAGGTCAGTACTGAGTGCTGCAGGGTATAAAGCCAAAAAATTAGCCATGATGGGTGAACAACAATTAATCTACATGTCTGCATAATGCAGTAATTGTTAATATATATAAAAGATTTCTTCACTTTTTTATCTAAAATTAAGAACATTGATACAATGCCAATATTTTATTTGCTTCTTTGAATGTAAAATCAGTATACTGTCTAATTGAAAATGATGATGGGATAGCAGCAATAAGCAGCAATAAAAATATCTTAGTGAAGTTGAAGATTTACTTTATTTCTTCATTATTAGAATTAATTTTAGGAAATAGTTATTAATATTTAATAATAATTATTGCAGGACAAAATAGGTTTGGCTATGGGTTATGGGTGATGTGATTTACCAAGTTTTATAAATTTGATAGAATAGGAGGAGAGGGTTATTTTGAAATGAGGCAATATTCAAATCATAGAATTTTACTGTAGCTGTATCGACAATTTATTTTTAATCTGAATACCGGAAAGAAAGCACTATTCCAATTTTTTTGTTTTACTATATAAATAGTTTGCCAGAATTTTTAAAATTTAAAATAAACTTTCACAAGGATAATATATGTCTTTTAGTTTTTGCATGAGAAGGAATAATACTAATATTAATAGTTAGATATACATTAAGAAAGTCCCCCATAACAGCTTTTGGAATTACAGTAACCCCCCAAAGGGTTGAAAAAATATAATTAAATATTCCCTGATAACGGTATCAAGACTGACTTCACTAGAAAATTATTTTATATGAGTAAAGATGAGTTTAAAATTGTTTTTGAATAAAGGGTGTCCAGAATCTGTTATAAAAAAGGTGATGGAGAGATAAAAAATGAAAAAGCATGTGTAAACCTATTATGGGTGTATTTACTAATAATGTAGAATGTAGAAATAATGTCAATAAGTATTGAATGGTTTTAGATAACTCATTTGATCTGTGAAATTAAAAGAAGACACTAGTCAATAAATGGAATATTTTGAGGGCCACCAGTAATAGGAAACAGTAAATGAATTCCTGAATTCAGTTACTAAAAGGAGGTTGGGGAAAGGCTCCACAGAATAAAATAACAAGTAGTAAACAAAACATGACTTTCTTAATGTGGAGTATGCAAGTTTGCAAGTATATGATCATATACCTTGTATATGGAGACATACAGAGGGTCTGCACATTTTAATTGTAACTGACAATGTTGTTTATTTAGCAAAATGTGGTATATGTATGGCACTGTCAATAGGTAAAATAGTAAGATAATTGTCATTTAGAATTAGGGACCATTTATTTATTTTACATTTGTTGACCGGGAAAGTCTGACTAGGTTCCACAGATCCTGTTTTCAGCAAAAGCCCGGGGAGAAATGCTCCAAAAGCATGTCTTTAGAATGTGGGAGGAAACTGGAGTACCCGGAGGAAACCCACGCAAACTCCACACAGAAGGCACCCCAGCTGAGAATCAAACCAGAGAACCTCTTGCTGTGAGGCAACAGCATTAACCGCTGCACCACTGCACCACCCAAAATATTCATATTTTAAATATTTTATATTTAGATTTTATATTTTTATATTTATATTTTATATTTATATTTTAAAATATTTATAAATGATGAAAAACAAAAATACATAAAATTCTCTGCTTGTGCACTCTAAAAATTTAAAGTTTTTTTCAAGTTTGTATTTTTTGTGTTAGGAAAAGTGCAGTTATATAGGGGACATTTCTGTATTATTAGAATGAAAAGAAATGCAATGACAATTAGGCCTAGGAGCATACATTCAGCAAGGTTCAAATGCACTAGTAAGCATCAATTCTGAAATGAGAAACAGGAAGTTGAGATTTACATTTACATTTTTGAGTAAATGTTTATTTTATTTACTTATTTAAATGCCTTTCTTGATATAATAATTTTTGCCTGAGACAGAATAATACTAATATTAATAGTTAGATATACAACAAGAAAGTCCCCCGTAACAGCGTTCAGCATTACAGTAATACCCCAAGGGGTTGGAAAATATAATTAAATATTCCCTGATAAGAGTATCAAGACAGTTCATTTCTTACAATACCTATGGGGTTGGGAGGGTGGCTTAATGGTTAAGGTGTTTGCCTTACAAACACAAGGTGCAGGGTTCAAGTCTCACAAGGGATTGGCTAGGCTTAAAATGGCTCGCAAGGGCAAGTAGCTTAGTATGAATCTATGAAGACAAATGAAGCACTGTTTTAAATCAGTCTGATTAAGTCCTACATTAATGGACAAAAGTGTTTACTCAGATAAAGAGTATTCTTACACAGTATATCTTCATTTTACATTTTCTTGTCTCATGTTTTCATAGTCAGTGCATCATCTGAAAATATTTTGTTTTGGGTGATACATACAAATATAGTTTGAGGGCATGGAGGCGTGCCCCCATGTTGGGGGGGGGCTTATGCCCATGTTGGGAGGGGGGCTTATACTCCTGCAAACATTGTTGATTGTGTTTTGTGATCTAGGGAGTGTTGCTGTTTTAATCAGTGACCTTCCAAGGTTTTAGATGTTTGGGATTTAAACACTTATATTAAACACGATGCCTTCTTTCATAGTCAAAGATTTTGGGGGCAGGTATTGTCTACTTACTCTGATGACTGTTTCAGCTTGCTGATCATGCTAGACATGAAGTACATTCACATATATGGTTAGGGACAAGGCAGGGTGTAGCCATTTCCCAGATATTGAAAGGCAAAGAGACTTTCGGTGAGAAGGTATCATTTGATATGGGTGGGTGCCAGGATGACAGGACTTTATCTATGCAGCAGAATAATTAGCATCTTAATAGTTTTATCTGTGGTGAATTAAAGAGTCTCTAATTGAGCCACTCATTAGCCTGAGATCCCTTCAATGTCAAGTACTGATTCTCTCAGGACAGGTGACATGTCTGTTGATGGCTCATTCACAGTATTGTAGCAATGTACAATTCAAGTAAACCATGGTATATGCATTGTAAATAAAATTTGTTTATTTTTTTTTTATATTGACTTAGTGTTTGATGCTGCAGTTGTCATTTATGTACACCCTTTATCACATTGATATATTTATTTTAAATGCAGGGCAAACTTTTTAGCAGAATTAGTTAAGTAGTTTGCCCTGTAATTAAAAAAAAAGACTGTAAAACTCTACTAGAATGCAGAAAATTAACATTACTTTTCTGTCTCTTGGTCTGAATGTCATGTGACAGGGAGGTGGAGTCTATATTGTAGAAGCAGGTATATTTTTGTGTACAGTTCCAAAACTCCTGTCTGCACTCCTGGTCATTGCCATAATCAGAGGCATCCTGAGCAGGTTACTGAGTGTCAAAACCAATTGAAAAGAGTATGATCCAAGGAGTGACTTCTATGGAAACTATTGTTGATAAAGCAGTAGATGGGAGGGTGTCTTGAATCTTTAATGCCATGTATATGTTTCTTACTGATTTATTTTAATGTTAACCAGAGTAGAATGCTGAGCTATGTGGCCCAGTTTCAGGTTTTAGAAAGGTAACACAATTACTTTTGTACACGTTTTTTTTAAAAGCTCCTGTTCTTTTGTAGGTTCTGCATCAGACTGGATAAGTTAATCAAAAATATTTTGTCACAGCAGAAAAACAGATAATAGCACAGGCTGTTTTGTAGGTTTCTACCTCTTCCATATACAAAACTGTAACCATGATCATATGTTCATAGGCTTATAGGTGTTTACTAGGCTAACGACCACAAGGGCCTTTTTAAGCCTAGCCATGCATCCCAAATCTCTGACAAGTTCTTGTACCTTTGATAAATGTAAGCAGGGGCTTAAGAGATTAAACATTTACAAGCAGGGGGCCTGGGAGATGAGCCATGTACAGGCTGTCTGTGTCCATTAGAGACATATGTGTCAAACCAGGGATGAATTTCCTGTTCCTTATATAGTTGTCCAAGTTTCATTCAAATTGGGTTAGGGAGGAACTCTGATTTACATGGATGGGTACCATGTTCCAGAGAAAGGGTAGTCTCTAGGATACATTCCTGTCTCTTCAGCAGGTCTTATATATATATATATATATATATATATATATATATATATATATATCACGGGCAAGATTTAAGTCTTTAGAACATGTAATTCTTATGCTGTTTGTTTTGTGGATATGCAGGAGGTCCATCAAAGTGGGGTCTGACAATGCCTTGTATGCCAGGCATAGATCACCCTCAACAGCTTCTAGCTGACAGAATACAGGGATAGGGTCTTGAGGCAGTTGCATAGGGCATGTTACTTACACCCTGTGTTCTGTTAGTGAGGAACCTCTGTGGATGTTCTAATTGCTGGCTATGCCTAGGTAGATAGGTACCAAAGGGGGCACTGTACTTAATGATAGATTTGATGAATGCCGAATACAGTTGAACAATGACTTCCTTGGACCTAGAGCCCAAACCTTTGCTTATACGTTGCGCAACATAGAATGATTTCCTCACTACTGTAGACATGTCATGGTCAAAGGCTAGAGTACAGTCCGTGTGTGTCCCCAAGTCCCTGACTACTGGGTCAACTCTTAGGGGTGTGTTGTCAATATGACAGTAAGCAGGGGTGGATGACTTTCTAAAGAATACTATCATGTATTTCTTGGCATTTAGTTTTAGTCAATGGTTGTGTCATCAGATGTTTGTTTGTGTCAGCCCTTCCTGGAGAACATTTGTGTCAGGAGGTGGGGGGATGAATGGCAGCTCCTAATTTGCAATCATCTGAAAATTTAGTCAGGCAGACGCCACTGACATTGGTCTTGACTCCAGAGAAGTAAATGCCAAAAAGCAGTGGTCCCAAGATGGATCCCTGAGGGAATCCACTTGTGACTGGCCTCTTTGTAGAGGTGGATTCCCCAATTCTAACTTTCTGGGTCCTGTCTGTGAGCCAGCTTGATCCATCGGGTGACATAAGTGTTCATACCTAACATCTTGAGTTTATCAACAATGTTCAAGTGGGTTATTGTGTCAAATGTCTTGATCAGGTTAAGGTAGGCAGTGTGAACAATTTTGCCCTCATCCATTGCTTTGGTGACCGTCTCAAAGAAGCCCACCAGGTTGAGTAGGCATCACCTGCTCTTGATGAAACCAAACTGTGTTAAGTCCAGTGTCTGGAGGTTTATTATGTCATTATTGATCTTTTCTATGATAATTCTTTCCATGGCTTTGCATACAAGACTAGAGAGATTTATGGATCTGTAGTTTCCAGGATCTGTAGATGGCCCAACATTTTGCAGAGGGATGATTTTTGCTGCCCTCCATTCATAAGGCATGAAGCCTATTTGGAGGCTACAGATAAATAGCAATTCCAGAGGACCTGATATGTCATATTTCATGCTATTTAGAAGGCATTCTGGAATATTGTCTGGTCCCACTGATGCAGTGTTCTTGGCCTTAGAGACAGCATTAAGGGCCTATTCCCTAGTGATAGCAGAGGGAGTTATATTTGATGATATTTCTTGAGGGAAGGTTGACGATAGAGAGAGAGAGAGAGAGAGAGAGTTGGAGCTGAATTTGTCAGCCAGTAGGTTTGCTATATCTTCTGGTTTTGTTCCTTTTTAATTTCAAAAAGTACCAAGCCAGCAGCGAAGTGAAAAGTCTTTTAATTCACAGTAAAATCCAATGGAATTGAGTGCTTTTGTGAGAGTATAACAAACACTTCATCAGACACTCACGAAAGCGCTCAATTCCATTGGATTTTACTGTGAATTAAAAGACTTTTTGCTTCACTGCTGGCTTGGTACTTTTTGCAGTTTTTACTGTTTTGTTATCGTGGGTTGTTGGTCTATTTGGTCCTTTTTAATTTCTCCAAGTCTTTTGGGTTTCTAATAACATGACTGGAATGGAGCCCATTCCTAATTCAAAGTATGATTAAAGTACATGAAATTAGTATTGTTTTGATCTTTGATGTCAGCCAGAAGTGTTCTTTGCAGCACCTGCAATGTGCCCAGTAATGAGTTCTTCTGCAATTCGTATGGACTTACATGTGTTGGTAACATATCTAAATATGATTGTACATTCTTTTTTATAAAACCTGGTGCTCCTACTACTGTTGGAACTATCTGGGTATCTTTCTCCCACATGGCTCTCATTTCTGCCTGCAGATCCTGATATTGTATGACTTTGTGTCGCTCTGTATGCAACACACTGTAGAGCAATACTACTTGTTTCTTTTCATGGACCACTACATCTGCCTTTCTAGCATCTATCATTTGAACTGCTGATAATGGGCAATCCCATCTGATGTAGACTTCATCATTTTCTATGATGCTTTGTGGCTCATGTTTCCAGTGTTTTTTCAGCTACTTCAGTATTATAATGTTTGCACAATCCCCAGTGCAACAGCCTTCCCACATTATTATGCCTTTCAGTATACAGTCCCTCTGCCATTAGTATATCACAACCAGCAGCAAGGTGTGCAACTGTTTCCAATTCTCTTTTACAAAACCTACAGCAATACTACTCTCCTCTGCTTGCTGAGTTATCATCTCTCCATTTGGACTCCTAGTTCAGTATAGGTGTCTCCATTAACAATTATGTCTGCACACAATTGTATATTGCCTTTGAGGTTGTGGACATAGCTAAAAAATGCCTTGTGGTTGTCCTTGGCCTGGGAGGCCAAATTTACCTAAATTTGTTAGCTTAGTTTGATGAGAGTGCTTTTATCCTGCTGGGTGCTGCACCTCCTAATTTTTGCCATGATTTTCTTCCTTCTGTTATATAACCTATTGATGTTGTGATTCTGCCTGGGTGGATTGTTTTTTGAGTTAGTTCTGTGCTTCTTCCTGGTGGGTACAGCTGTCTCTAAGAGGCTATTAACATCTTGTATCGGGTTTCTGTGAACAGTTCTGTGTAGGCAACATTGTTCTCAGGGCTTATGGGGGCTTGAAACTTTGCCAGGTTATTACTTAATAGTAAGCTAGCCTTATAATATTTCCTGAATATTCCAGGGTTAGCTGGGCTTCCCCATTTTAATTTTACTTCAAAGGAGACCATTTTATGGTCTGACCTTACCTGAGAAGGCATTACACTAGGGTGTGTGCAGAACTCTCCCATATTAGTGGGGACCAGATCCAGTATGGTTGCCCTGTGGTTGGTGTATAGAAGATCTAGTCCAGGGAGTCTGTGTTTACAAAGTCCAGGAATCTCTGTATCTGCACATTTGGTGTCATATAGGACTCCCAGTTGATATTGAGGTAATTAAAGTTACCCATGATTATGGTATTGGGTTGGATGCTGAGTGTTTCCAATAAGTTTAACTACGTGGTATGGGTTTCCTGGGTCATACAGGGGAACCTATAACTTGCTAGGAGGTGGCATGGAATTTTGCCCAGGTGATTTGAACATGGAGAAGCTCAAGTGCATTATCCTGTTTGAGGAGCCTTGAGGTATATTTATTTTTTATATAAATCTAAACATTTCTACCTTTACCCCCTGCCTGTGTAGTAGCTGGTCTAAATGTGTGGAAGGCATTATAACCTTCCACTGTCAATGTGCTTTCCATGGCTTTAAACCATGCTTTAGAGACAGCACAGACATCAGCATTCTCTAGGGTGAGGAAAGCTTCTAGGAAGTGGAACTTTTTGTTTAGATTCCTAGCATTGAGCAGTAACACCTTTAGATTTTGTTGGTTTTGATTTGTTATGTCAGAAGTGCTTTCAGTTTGGCATTGCCTAAAAAAGGCACTATGGGGGAAGACAATGCTTTAACTAATATTCACTAGCCTAGAGGGGAGAGGTACAGACCATCCCTGGCAAAACAGCATGATCTGTTGACCATCTCCTTCCATGCTGACAAATATTGTACTAAAGTCAGTTATCATTTGTTCATATTATGACATCATCCTTAGAGAAGGTAGAATGCAATCTTAGGCTCAAACCAGCCTGGGACACATATTCTGAGTACTCTTCCTATAGTCCATGGAGCTATGTCTCAGGTCATTTACACCCACATGGACTGTGACAGTGTAATACTGGTAATTGTGGTCCAATGACCTGAATGCATATGTAATGTGTTGTATCCTGGCCCCTTGTAAGCAACTGACCATGACTTTCTCCTTACTTGACCTGGTGATAGGGACATCAGTGTGTCTTATGATGGAGTCTCCAATGACTAGAATGCTAAATTGTGTGGTGGCTTGCTTTATGGGCTTAGAATTAGAGGCTCCATGAAATGTAGCTGAATGTGTTGATGTGGGTGTTGTTTTGAAAGAGTGCATTCAGGCTACTGAGGGTATTTGTTGTATATACTTCACCTAGGAGGTCTTTGGGATTTACGATTTTTACATTTAAAGTGCATCAGCATATGCAGATCTATGTATCTGCTTTGAATTGTGTGTGGTGGATGCAACAAGTGTACTACTCATCAACTTATTGACATTAGGAGTGTTTTTGACTTAGAGCTTTGCCTTCAGTGACATTGTGTAAATACATCTCTCACATACCATATCAGTTTGAGAATTAACTGGTTGTCAGTAAACATGAGGCAATTTCTACATTGCCTTAGGATACCCATACTCGCCAAGATGGTAACCGTGATAGTGGGAAAGTTCATATCCATGGCAACAGACCCTTTTCTATTGATTAGTCAGTTGGAGTGAAATATAAAGTAATGTCAGAAGTATCTGGTTTGCAACTCCGGAGGCAGTCCATGTAACTGCAAAGTAGGTGTGCTGTGTACAACTAGGTACTGGTGAAATTTCAATGGTGTCTTTACAGGAAAAATGTCATCTCAAGGTGTCTATATCTGTACATGGCACTGCTAAACACTTGAGGGGAAACTAATAAGTTACCCTGATGATATATGGATGAAGTATTGAGGCAGATATTCTGGAGTTAGGTTAGACAGCAGGAAATCAAGCAATATTTACTGAAAATAAAGAATTAGCTTGTCAAGAATGATGAAAAGAGGGGAGTCACCTGTATGGCTACTGCCTGGCTACTGCTCATGCTGGTCTCACCACAGCTTCATGCTAGTGGGATACAATGCTCCTTTTTCTTCTCTCACCAGAAGTAAAACAGTATCACCAATCCCAAGTTGAGAAGCAGTCCACAGGCTCTTTGGTGTTCCACAGTCCTGTACCAGATGATGCAAGGATCTGTAGGCATGTTGCAGCCTTTTCCTGGTAGATGCCTTGAATAGGAACTGGACCAATAAGGAAGGTCAAACACAGACACTCACTGCCCAATCAGAAACAGTCAGAAATCAATGCGCTGTGCTCCTTCTCTCATAAGGAGTAAAATATAAGCACAAATTCCAAGCTAGCACTTATGAAACAGTTATTAAGCTTTCTGGTGATAAGCAGTTTCCAGGAAATAATGTTCCTATGCTCTTCTGTCACCAGGAGCAAAACAGAAGCACTAATCCCAAGATGACTACTGAAAGGCAGAATGTGGCGTCTCCAGTAATTGGTGGTCTTGGAGGAGACATTGCAGATTTTAAAGGTAAGATGTAAAAAATGGTTTAATATCCTAACAACTCCAGTGTGCACAAAGCAGTTAGATATGAAAGAGGGGGTAACTTAAGCTTTAGATATCTAAGTGGACATCCAGTAATTTAAAAGAGTAATATAAACTGGAAGGGGTAGGGACATTGTATTCTGGGTTTATGGAATATAGTGGGATGGCCAATAAATTTTATTTATTTTATTTATTTTTATTTTACATTTGTTAACCAGGATGGTCCAATTGGACACAGGTTCATTTTCAGTGGAGGCCCAGGGAGAAAAGCTCCACAGTAAGTAAAATTTTACACAATATGTTAAAATACAGAATACAGAGAATTTTCAAACAATATGTTAAAATACAGTATACAGCAGAAGATATAACAAGACCTATATATACAGGAAAAAGTAGTTACACATGGTTAATAACAGAATAACTATACAAATTCAATCAGCATTAGGAGAAGACCTAGACTGTAATATATATTACAGTAGGTATATTAGGAAGTGAGGTATATAAGTGGAATAATCTGAGGACTTGTGTAATACATGGGCATAGCCACTTATTCTTTAAGTGTGTTCTAAGTGAGTTTTTAAAGTTAGAAAAGGTAGGGGCAGAAATCAGAGCAGGAGAGGATTATTCCAGGTTCTAGCTATGGAGTGGGAGAACAGTGCTTTTCCTGCAGTATTGTTAGCCCTAGAGATACAGAGGAGGGGTTTGTCAGACGATCGGAGAGAACGATTTGTATTATAGTGGGTGAGAAGTTGGCCTAGTACAGGGTTTTTTTCTGGATGTGTTACCACATTGTAGACAATGACTAATTGGTGATAGGTTAGTAGCTGGAGAAAGTCAGGCCATTGCAGTTCCCTTAGAGCCTGGCGATGATGGGTTCTAATGGCGGAGTTGTTTGCAAACTTGGCAATTTTATTATAACATGATTTGAGTCTGGCAAGGTCAAGTTTTCTAAGCTGGGTAAGAATTGGAGCAACATACATTAGGGTAGACAAGAGGTGAGTTTGGGCTAGGGTAATCTGTGCTTGTTTTGAGAGGGATTTCCTGTGCCTATATAGTGTTCCCATTTTTTATGGACGTTTGTGATAGTTTGTATCAATTTCAACACCTAGGAGTTTGGTATGGTCACAGGGAGAGATAATACTGCCATTTTTGGAGGAAATAGTGAAGGATAGATAGGTGGAAATGGTTTTGTTGGGGGTGAAAAGTAGTAATTTGGTTTTATTAGGGTTTAGGATAAGTTGGATCTGAGTGACCCAACTTTCCACAGAGCTAAAGGATTCCTGGGTGAGTTGTTGTAGGGAGGGAAATGATGGAGTTGAACAGATAAAAGTTGAATCATAAGCATATTGTGTAAGTGAAGCATGCTGTGTGGTGGTATGGAGATTATTGGTAAATAAGGAGAAAAGAATTCGGCCTAATATGGTGCCTTGTGGTACACCTATGGTAGTTGAGAGTAAGGGGGATAGTACACTTTGCCATTGGACAGATTGTTGCCTATTTGACAGATAGCTTTTAAACCAGGCTATAGCGGAAGGGGCAAAGGATAGTGGTGTCAGGGTGTCTAGTAGTAAGGAATGTAAAACCATGTCAAATGCTTTGGAGAGGTCTAGGAATATTGCAGATACAAAATTATTATTATTTCTATGTTGGTTGATCAGATTGGTGAAAGAGAGTAGAGCAGTGTTTTTGCTATGGTGTTGTTGGAAGCCATGCTGTGTGGTGGAGAGGAGATGGTGTGAGTTTAGGAATTGTGTTACCTGAGAATGTATACATTTCTCTAGTATTTTAGATAAGGGGTAGAATGGCAATGGGGCGATAATTTGAGTATTCGTAAGAGTTTCCGCCTTTATGTAGTGGAATAATATATGATACCTTCCATAGCTATGGGACATATGCTTCTTGTATGGAGCAATTGATAAGAATAGAAATAGGGTAGGAAAAGGATTCAGCAGCTATTTTTAGGAAGTTGGCTGGTAGATTGTCAGTGGCAAGGGTGGCAGGCTTCAGTTTTAGGAGGTGTTTTTTAATTGTTGAGGTGGGAAAGGGTGAGAGCGTAAAGGATGGGATGTTGTCAGGGCATTTGGTTGGGTTATATGTAGGGCTGTTTTTGGATATTTGGGAGGATAGTGTTAAGAGGGATTCTGTGAAGTGGTGATTGAATTGGGAGGCAATGTCCTTGTCATTCGTTGAGTTAGGAGTGGGAGTGGTAGTTTTGCCTGGTTTTAGAAGAGAGTTAATGGCATGCCAAAACTTTTGGGGATCTTTTGAATGTTTGTTTTGGATATTGATGAAGTAATCAATTTCAAATCAATTTCAAATCAGTCAAAATTTAAATAGCCGAAGGGGAGTGATTTCACAAAATGATCATTTTGTATTTACTCACAACATCTAATTAAAGAGGAGAGGGAATGAGATATATAGTCAAATTAAAATAAGGAGCAGGTAACTGGAAAGACAGTTGAGTTTAAAAACATAATAGTGCTGGGGGGGGGGTTGGTATTTAATTTCTGTGTGACTCACAAGAGATACAGCTGTGGTCTCTTCCCTAGTTTAAATATGCAATTAAAAGCAGAATACAAGTAATGCACAGTGTAAAGAAAATAAATCAAAATATGCAAAACAGAAGAAGGCAACGAAGCAACAGAAAATACAAGAAAGCAAAATCAAAACTAACCTTTCCCTCACAGCAAGTTGTGGCACAGCCTGTGTACGCCTTTCCAGTAAAGCTTAACCTTGGCCCCTCCCTGTTATAGCTCCACAGTTCAAGCTAGCCCCACCCATTCAGCTACTGCATGCACAGCTTGCTTTGACGCTACCAGCTGCCCTTGGGCAAAGTATACTTATCTGACTTTCTACCCTTGCAAAAATTAACAAAAACACTAGAATATGAACTTCATCAAGCATGATTTTTTTCAAGCAGCAATACTACTACTACCAAAACTGCTTTGTGCACCTTTTCATAGAGTGCATTTACTTGAAAATGGAATTTATTAAAACTTTGAATGGGGGATTTAATTCTAAAACAAATACGGCTGGGGGTAGGCAAACCCATTTATAATCTTGTGTGCATGACTGCCTCTGCCTTTCTACCAGCCAGCTTCCCTAGGTAAATGTTATTTAATGTTATATTGAAAGTGTTATATTTGGATTGAAAGGAACATAGTTGTGGGCTACTTCTCCACATTTCATGCACTTAAATACAATTTCCTTTACATATTGTCATTCTAGACCTCATCTGACATCAGTCATGGGATGTACACTGCACATTGCCTCCAGTCTGTGCATCCCATCCCCATAAAAACAGAAAACTGAACAGCTAAATCTCATAATCGTCATACTAGTCAGGATTTTGTACACATTGACTTATATATTTAGTCCCCAAATGACTTAAAATCAAAGACAGGCAGTGACTAAAATGCATGTGAACATGCATCTTCCTAATGGTATGGTCTGCCCTACTCCAACCTGGAAAACACATGATCAACCTTTTAGCTCCACTATTTGGTGAATCATACCACCTTACACCTCACATTCCTCACAAAAGAGGCAATCAGTCTCGAACCCTGGACCTTGGACACACTACACTGCATGAAGTACCACTAAGCCACAGTTGATATGTGTGTCTATAGTTCTTTATCTTGTCCTCTGCTTCAGATTGCCCCTTTTTACTAACCCAGCAACTTGTTAACCCAAGGTGACTAACAACGTTAGTCCAACTAAAATGTGCAGTTATGTTTGGAAACTGAAGTGTTAAATACCAGTCCCACATTTCTCTTTCTTTATGCAGGAGCCTGGTAACAGACCAGAGGCTAATGCTCCAAAATGTAGGCATTCATGCACTGAAAGCAGCCAGGTTGCAGTCTGGATTTTTCCGATATAAGTTGTAGCAATAATTCCTAATTTTAACATGCAGTGACATGTATCCTGTGCCCCTGATATGTCAAGCATCTGTAATATGAGTCCCTGAGTATATATAATGTTTCCTAAGGTGCAGTGACCTCAGAGTTGTTACAGTTAGTTAGGACAGCATGCAGCCAAAAACCTGTATGTACACAGATTGGGAGCATTGCCCTCTATCATTGCAGATGTAGCATTAGTTGAATTTCTGAATCATTCTTTTTCCATTTTACAGGTAGCAGTGTTACAAGACCTGGTATGTTTGAATTCTAATTCTTCTTGTGAGTTGCTTTTATGTGCATATGAGCAGCTTTCATCAAAATTTAAATTAAAGAATTAAGCATCAGATGTTTGGCTTACTGTAGGTTTATGTTCATACTGATTTATTTAAATGTAAAATTAATTATAACCAAGAGCTTGGCTTAGCTCTCTGGCATACGTAGTCCTGACACTGACCTAGATGACCTAATTTCTTTTAGAGGCTCAGGCACTGAAATGCCATGCAGGGGATAGTGAGAGTGAGTGGCTTATTCCAGTTTGCCCATCCTGGGAGGAAGATGATGGTGGTCCCTGTGGAGGTATGCATGATCCCAGTTGCTGCAGGACCAAGAGACAGTGTGTTTGCATTCCTAATCCAGCAGTGGTAGCTCTCATGGGGAAACCATAGGATATCACTGTAGTGATACAAGTGTCTACATCTGACACTGGGGTTGAGGTCAGGGCTATACAAGAAACTCCGCTCAAGACTGCCTGTGTCTTGACTGCACCATGGATTACTCCCTCCCAGTAATGGGAACAAAAGGGTAGTGGCAGAGACTCTATAGCCAGCAGGCATAGGGACTACAAAAAGGATAAAGAAAAATAATTATCACCTAAAGCTTTACTTTTGTTGATATAATCAATGGAATGATAATGCATTGTATGCTACTAATAACAATGCAATATTACTAGGAACAGTAGTACGTTTGGAGTCCTTTATCATGAGCTCCATTCGACAGTCCTATTCAACAAATCAAAAAAGTAAACAAATAAAATAAATATATAATACTCACCTCATATATTGAAAGTACTAGTGCTTTACTTGCTTTTTTGAATTTTCTCTTTCTTATTAATGTTTTGATTTATTTTGGTCTATGTCTGTGTTCCCCAGGTAAAACATGAAAATGATGCAAATGGATCCGAGCTCAACTCGAGTTAACAAATAAGAATACAATAAAATAGAGCAAATACTTGAATTGTTAATTATATAATTAGAAAGATCTAACTCCTCTTATCTTTGTGCTTCAGAAAGTAAAACTTTGTAGGTTTAATATTAACAAGAACAGCCAAACTATATACAAAGCTGTACTTATAAGCCCTTCCTTTAACACACCCTCTTTTGACAAGAAAAGTGCCCTGCTTCTTCAAAACCATTTGTTGTGGCATTGGAAGCTTTTAACAAAGGGTATAAATAAGTAGGGGGGGGGGTCAGAAATACAACAATAGTCACTGACATCATTGCCATAGCCTTACAGGCTATTGGACATTGCTATAGATAAAGAAGCAATGACTGGAATCTTCAAGCAGCAGAACTGTTACTCTACGACAGATATATCCATTTTGCATGGCTTGAGCTTTTCCACATCCAAATTACCGTAGGCAAAGTCCCATACCAAATCTGTGCTAAATATAGGTCCCCCTCTATGACCCAGGAAACCTATAACTCATACTGAAATTTACTGGAGACACTCACAATTCAACCCAATACCATATTCGTGGAAAAAACATTTCTTACACTGTTAAAGGATACCGATGGAAAAATGAATTAAAAAATGTAAGACCTTCGGTAATCCACCACAGCAAAATTTCAGAAAGGTATAAAAACAATGATATTTATTCCAAAAAAAAAAGAAAACCAGTAAAATAATAAAACTCAGTCCTTTACAGTCCGATAAGCGCTTTTGGCAATATGCCTTCTTCAGATCTAAAATTAGGACTGTTATTCTTACTTTTAAAAACATGTAGATCCAATAAATTTCAGACTTCCAAAGAGCTATTTACATCTGACCAATCATGCATGTTTACAACTTTAGTATGATAAATTCAGTTGTAAGTTTCATCGAATCAAAAGTCACAAAAAGAGACCAATCATTTCCTAGCAAAAGAGCAAGCTTTCTCTTTCAACCTATCATGTCTCCTCTAGTTGATACAAATACAATCCTATATTGAGACAGGGCTATCTTACAATACATAATTTATCGCTGCTACTAACCAATCGCAAACTCATGAAATAGCATGAGCGTTCATTCCACCAGTCCCATACTTTCTAATTCGCATGCTAAGGAACCAATCCAATTATTTGTAAAGCAGCAGACCTCCTTGGCCTGCCAATCAATTAACTTTATGCAAATAAGATGTCTAGCGAAGCAAAAAAGTCTTCTCATTTACATTCCTTTCTTCACGTAAAGTGGATCACTCAGCTCATTTGGGGCTAAATGAAAATGTAGGTAGCAGCGTATATCAACCTTTGCATCAATAATATGTTTCTTGCTTTCATATATATCGCACATATAGATTGCAAAGAATATTTTAATTGCGACTAAGCTCTCAGTTTTATCATGACAAATTCTGTCCTGTTTTCACCGAAATCAGGCAGCACAGCCAGTCATCTCCTTTATGAAAGTGCAAACGTTCTCTTTCCACCTATCATAGCTCTTCGAATCTGGTACAGATATAATCCTGCAATAAACCAGGATAATTTCCCAGTTTGTGATTCGTATCAATTACTGGCCAATCACACATTAGTTGGATTGAAACAAAGGCTCATTCCGCCAATCACATAGATTCTATTCACATAATCAATGGACAAATCATTCTCTTGTTAGGGGGACAGGTTTCCTTATGCTGCCAAATATGCCAAAATAAATTATATATTGTTTTCCAACAAGTCCGAAACACGGACAAGAACCAGTCATCACCTTTATAAACAAGCAGGCATTCGCTTGCTGCCTGTTGTACCACTTCAAATAATTTCATGGTCTTAAATTAAAATGGGGCAGTTTCCCGATTTGTGGTTCACATCAATTACTAGCCAATCACCTATTGCTTGGGTATAAGCATGCACTCATTCCACCAATCACATGAACTCTGGTTGCAGAATCAGTGGGCAGATCATATCCCTATTAGAGGAACAAGCCTCCTTATAATGCCAATCAGCTCGCTTTATACAAGCAAGGTGAAAAGCAAGGCATGTGAATATTTTAATATTTTAATCCAAGGCTCATTTCCTGCTTCCACTTGCCTGCAGGCCACCAGATTGTGGAGAAACATACAAATCTTTCCTACATAATTTACACAAAAGTAATACCATCTCTAAAAATACAGGGATTTGTGTTTTTAGAGATGGTATTACTTTTGGGTAAAAAGTGCTTGTATAAAACGAGTTGTTTTTATACCTTTCTGGAATTTTGCTGTGGTGGATTACCAAAGGTCTTACCTTTTTTTTTTCAATCCCATATTGGTGGTTGTCTTTACCTACCCCACTATAAATTGGGAATCATACACAACTCAAAATGTGCAGGTCCAGAGTTTTCTAGATTTTGTAAACATGAACACCGTGGATCAGATAGTCCTCATGCCCATTAGGGGAGTAAATATACTGGACCTGGTCCACACTAACACAGGCGAATGCTGCACCACTCCTGGTGTAATGGCCTCTCTGAGAAGGTTGGGCCATAAGCTGACTCCTTTGAAATAAAAATAAAAACTGTGACCCAAGCTAACTCCATAGCTTTTAGAAACTGTTCTAAGGCAAACTTGCCATGACAACCTGACAAAATTGAAAGGCATTCCCTAAACTCCAAGGTGTTAGCTGCCTACGTGGAATTGCTCACAGATAATCTATACAATCATATTAATAAATGCATAGAGACAGCTGTGCCTAACTGATATAAGCTCAGAACAAATTCAAAAATAAGCAACCTTGTTAAAAAAAACAAATATTAATAGGATGTACAGCATAAGGAAAAAGGTCAGGAAATAAAAACATCATCAGGATAAAAACTCTTTCATATAGTTAAACAAACATCTCAGAGGGCAAATCAAGTCCACCATAGTCAGTTTTCAGGTAAAAATAGCCTCCTGGTCATGGACAGCCACAAGGCTTTCTTTAGCTATGTCCATAACCTCAAAGGCTGTACACAACTATGTGTAGAACTAATTGTGAGCGGGGTCACCTTCATGGAGCCAGAAGATATAGCAAATCTACTGGCCAAGAAATTCAGTTCCAATTTTAACTCCACCCCCTCACTTGGTCACTCCTCAAGAAATACCATTGAACATAACCTTCCAACCATCACTACAGAACAGGTCCTAAATGCACTCTCCAAGGCCAGGAATAGCAGATTGATGCCTCCTAAATAGCATGAAACACAGCCTATCAGGACAACTGGAGTCAGTATTTAATCTTAACATCCAGTCAAGCTTCATGCCACACAACTGGTGAACTGTAACAGCATACCTCTGCATAAGAACAGGCCTTCTATGGACCCCAAAAACCACATATTTGTTGGCATTGTTTTCTGATCTGTGCTGAAACTTCCCACTCTCCCACCCTATTGCTGTTGTGTTCTTAAAGTTGGTGGCTTTTGCAGTTGCCCGCCCTTACTGTAAATTTGATATGGAACACTCCTCCCAGACCCATCTCTTTAGCTCATTCTACCTAATACATAGATCATTTGGAAAGGCCAAACCCCTTAGTCCCTTAACCTTGAATTATCTTCTGTTCCTGCTCTCTTAACAAAAAAAGACACTTTATTAAGCTGCTTATATTTTTCTAATTTGTGTTTCTTCTTACTACTCTGTTACTTCATCTTGCTTTGCTTTTTCCTGCTATTTGCTGCCTGTTCTCTAAAGTGTTCAACTGCATCTTTTCTATTGCATTTATTACTGCTTGTTTATAGCCTGTCTAAATTGTTAAGTGTTATTCTTAAGTGTTATTCTAAGCTCTTAGCTTTGGTTTAAGCACTTCGGCTTTAGGCCCACCCCTTAGCTCTCACTGGCCTTTTTTCCCCTCAGATTCTGACAAATATGGATGGACAATTTCCTACAGTTTCTCCTGCCAGTCTGGTTGATATAGGCATCCTGAGACAGTGTAGCAACTGCCTCATGTACACGGACAACCATCAATTACTAACACCTAGGAACACAATTTGTGAGAGATCCAATTACACTAGGAACCTACAGTCCATGCTCTCTCCCCCTCAAGCTAGTATATCTGGCACTGAAAAGGTTGTCAACACAATCAGTGCAACTCAAACACCACCCACACCTACACAACACACACTTCACACCTACTGTACATATCCAGAAGTTCTCCACATAAACATACCCAAACAAAGGAGACGTCCGAGGCTAAAACACATGCAATCTCCACAGTCCTCCACACCACATACCATGCATAGTCCACACACCTGTGCCTCACAACCACTAAGGCTTCACCATAAACCCAACATATTAGTCATAGGAGACTCCATTGTAAGACACACAGATGTGCCTCTCACCAGGCTAGATAAGGCAAAAGTCACTGTTAGTTGTCTGTCAGGTGCCAGAATCCACCATATCACATACACACTCAAGTCTCTCAACAACAAGTACTGTTATGACTGTCATAGTCCATGTTGGCATGAATGACTTGAGATGTACTTCTCTGGACTATATGAAGAGAGACATGATTGAGCTCACTGATTATGTTTCCCAGGCAGGTATGTCCCTAGCCTTAAGCAGCATTCTAACATCAACCAGAATGATGCCTCAATGCAAACAGAAAATGACTGACTTTAACAATTGGCTTAGTTTCTGGTGTCATTCCAGGGAGATCCAGTACCTGACAGCCTGGGAAGATATGATCGACAGACCATAGTGCTTTGCCAGAGATGGCCTGCATCTGTCTCACCTGGGCTTCAGGCTCCTGATAAAGGCTCTTGCCTCCCCTATATTGCCTTTTTTAGGAAAAGTGATGAGGTTAAAACTACCAACATAAAATTTTCAACAAAGCATAAATTAAAGGTCATGCTGCTAAAAACTAGGAGTTAAAACAAGCATTACTAACCCTGGAAAATGCTGACATCTGTGCAGTCACAGAAACCTGGTTCAAAGCTGCAGAGAGCACCCCAACCTTACCTGGTTACTCATCCTATCTTACATTCAGACCCTAAACTGTGGGCAGTAAAGCCAAAAGAGATAGAGTTTCAGTATACATTAAAGACATACACACCTCCAGGTTGGTCAAACAGTATGAAGCACAGGAGACACTCCAGGTGCAGTTAACCATTGACAAGACCCCTGTTCAAATCATAGTTTGCTACTGGCCCTCAAATCTGACTCAAGAGGCCCAGTCCGCCTATTTGGACCTGTTTGAATCTATCAAGATTAAACCCTTTACCCTGATCCTGGGTGACTTTAACTTCCCAAACATAGATTGGAAGAACTACTCATGCCAGAACACAAATGCCCAGAGATTCCTTGAGTTTGTCAGTGCAAATGCCTTGGAACGGCTAGGTAATACCCTCACAAATGGTGATAATATCTTGGACTTGGTATTAACCAATATGAGTAACCACTGCTGCATCTCTATAATATCATCCTCACTGGTAAGATCCAACCACAAAGCAGTCACTTTCAAAGTCACCATCTTCACCAACCCCCTCCAGCTAGGATCAGACATAAAACTTCTCCAAAGCTGATTACAGCCTCCTGAAGGATGGTATAAATAGCTTCACAACCCCTCCCCCTCTGTAGCAACTGGCACCAATATCCAAAACTACACCAAAGCACTATACGAGCATTTATATAGATGCATGGAGTCAGGAATACCCGACAAGACTAAATCATCCTCTGCAAGGAAGAGTAAACCTGTCTGGTGGACATCTGCAATAAATAAACTCTATAACAAAAGGAAAAAATTGCTGTCCAAGACCAAGAAGAAGCAAGTGCCCAATTGGAAGCAATGTGTCCTTAGCTTGAATAAGCAAATAAGAGCACTAGTGAAATCTCCAAAGCAAACTTCGAGTCCAAATTGGCCACATCTACTAGAGACAATCACAGGGCCTTCTTCACATATGCCTGCAACCTCAAATGAAGCACCCAGCTCTGTTCAGAACTGGTGGTCAAGGACATCACATATACAAATGCTGTAGATATAGCAAACTTGCTGGCTGACAGATTCAGCAAAAGCTTTACCCCACTGTCCCCCATAAGTAAATCAGGACATCCACAGTACCTGGCCCCTTCCCTTTACATCTAGGGAACAGGTCATCACTGCTCTCTCAAAGGCAAAACATACAGCCTCCATGTAACCCGATAACATCCCAGGCTGCATCCTATGTGAACTCAGGCAGGAACTTGCAGAACTGTTAGGCACCCTATTCAACCAAAGCCTGAGTACTGGCTTCATCCCAGCTGAGTGGAGGACAGCCACTGTTATCCCTTTACAAAAAAGGTGGAGCGTCCCCCGATCTGGGAAATTATAGACCCATCAGCCTAACTAGCCTGATCTGCAAGGCCATGGAATGGATTATCACGGACCTCATTAATAAGGACATTGGCAACCTCCAAACACTTGATCCCACACAGTTTGGCTTCATCAAGGGGAGGCCATGTCTGCTAAATTTGGTCGACTTCTTTGAGACAGTCACCAAAGTCATGAAAAAGTGGAAGAAAGTGCACACCACCTATCTTGACCTGGCCAAAGCCTTTGACACTATTCCCCACTCAGGCATAATAGATAAACTCTCTCTGCTAGGCATCAATCCATATGTTATCAGATGGGTAGCAAACTGGCTTACTGATAGAACCCACGTAGTCAAAATAGGGGAAGCCACCTCAAGCAGTAGACCTGTAATAAGTGGTGAACCCCAGGGTTCAGTCATGAGGCCCCTCTTATTTGGGATATACTTTTCTGAGGTGCAGGAAAAAAACAGTGGGCTATGGCTAACCAAATTTGCAGATGACAGCAAGTTGGGTGCTGTCATCAATTCTCCTAGTGATGTGGACATCCTCTAAGAGGGTCTCACTCAGACAAATGAATGGTGCCAGAAACATGACCTCAAGCTGAATACCAAAAAATGCATCATCATCATCATCATCCCCTTTGGGGAGAGTGACGTCCCCACAAATTATCACATTAATAACAATGTCCTAAGCACTCAATCAGTCGTGAGGGATTTGGGCACACAAGTTTATAGCAACCTGAGTTTTGACCACCATATTATTATCATTGTACAGAAAGCCTTCTATATGGCCCACCACATAAGTAAGGGTATGTCATCCAGGGACAAGGAGGTCATAACATCCCTGTATTCTTCCCTTATAAGGCCCATTATTGAGTACAATGCCCCTTTCAGCATGTACCTTGCAAAGCACATGCAGCTGGAGAGACCACAGAGGTTCCTCACCAGAAGAATC
The DNA here is from genome assembly GCF_019279795.1 of Protopterus annectens. NCBI lineage: Eukaryota > Metazoa > Chordata > Ceratodontiformes > Protopteridae > Protopterus > Protopterus annectens. Next base: position 148,234,396 of record NC_056730.1, read on the forward strand.
CACGGCCTCAAACATCTACCATACACAGATAGGCTAAATGTCCTATCCCTCTATTGTCTTTTATACAGACTCCTCAGACATGACCTCTGTCTGGCATACAAGGTGATCACAAACCCCACCTTGATGGGACTGCTGCATATCCCGCAATTCAAGCTCCACTCAAGTAACCCACACATGTTGCCTCAACAGATTTGTGTCCAAGAGGCTCCCCCATCTGTGGAATAGACTCCCTCTCCACATCAAGCAGTGTACCTCTTTACCCCTTTTTAAGTGCAACCTGGATAACTGGATGGGAAACAGAAAATAAACCCCTGGGATTCCACCCATGTCCCTGCTGGACAGGGCCATTGGGTGCTGATTTGTCTAAACATGGGCTAAAATCATGGCAAGGCTTATAAGAGCCTCAGGGCAAATAGCCTAGTAACCTCCTATGATCCTATGATCCTAAGACTCATTGGTCTCATATGCAAAACCATGGAAAGAATTGTCATGGAAATTATTAATAATGACATTGGAAACCTCTAGATACTGGATCCAACCCAGTGTATTTTTGTCAAGTGAAAATCATGCCTAGTCAATCTGGTAGACTTCTTGATACAATACCCCACTAGGGCATTGTAAACAAATCCATGGAATTAGGCATAAGTCCCCTATATCACATGCTGGATTGCCAAATGTCTGGAAGCTAGGATGAGGAGTCCACTTCCACAAAGAGGCCAGTCACTAGTGGAGTCAATCAGGGCTCAGTTTTGGGTCCTCTTCTTTTTGGCTTCTATTTCTTAGAAGTCAAAGCCACCATCAAGGGCCTCTGACTAACAAAGTTTGCAGATGATTGCAAACTGGAAGCAGTCATAGACTTCCCCCAAAACATTAATATCCTCCAGGAAAGGCTAATACAAACAGATAACTGGTGCCATTGACATGGTTTAAAACTCAGTCCCAAGAAATGCATAATATTATCCTTGGGAAGTCAGCTATTCCAGGAAACTACCTTATTGATAACAGACTACCAAGAGTAGACCCACTAGTCAGGGATTTGGGGAGGTTTGTAGACAGTAACCTGGCTTTCGACCAACATGGGTCTAAAGTAGTAAGGAAAATAATTCCATGTAGCAGAACTTAATAAGCAAAGTACAATGCCACCTTCTGTATATATATATATATATATATATATATATATATATATATATATATATATATATATATATATATATGACCAGGCACATGCAACAACTTGAACACCCACTGAAGTTCCTTGCAGAAAGAATACAGGGCATTATAACAACATGTCCTATGCAGATCATCTCAAAGCCCTAACCCTATACTCTGTCTCTTATATACTATTGAGGGTGATCTATGTCTGGCATATGTTGCCAGTACCTCTAAGCGCCCGATGACGTCATCTCCACGCTCGGATCCAGAGAGTAATGGTGGGTTGAACAGAAACGACGGGGCAGGAGAGTACGAAACAAGAAACGGTCCAAACGAAGAAGGAAGGTCCATCGTGAACCAAAGAATTAAATCTACAATGGAAAGAAGGGGACTGTTGAGAATTAACAAAAACGCTAAAGGTACTGTTAATTTTAATATACAAGCTATTGATCAAACGGCAACAAGTTCAAACAAGGCACGGTCTTTTGCTCAAACGCTGGACACTAATGCATCAAGTTTTAAAGACATTATTGATAAAGTGTATGTATTTGATAAATCTATGAACGTGGAACGTGAAATACCACAATGTACAAGAGAAAATGTGTATAGAAGGAATGAGGAAACATTGCAGGACAAAATATACCGTTTAGAAAAAATGTTATACAAATACAAATGTATTGAAATTGATAATAACTATTTAAAACAATGTTTGATGAAACAAGTAGTCCCTCAGGGACTAAGATTTTATAAGTACCCTTTGGTATTCACTATAGCGAAGATGTATTGTTGGAATTTTATACTTTTTTTGATGATTGTGGTTTTGGTCTGATAACAAAGCTTATAAAATATAATGAAATGCAACTTAAGAAAATGTTACAAGATGTCAACTGTGCTCAAACAGAAATTGTGGAAGATTTAGCTTTTGAACAACATGAGGGTTTATATGTTAGAATTTTGAAGAGAGTAGAAAATAAGATTGAAAAAGTATATCAGAGGAAGCAGGGTAAACTATTGAGAGATATTGAACAGTATAAAAAAGGTAAAAGTTACCCAACCCCCTTCCAAAAAATATGGAAACAAAATGAAGGTCAAGGAAAAAGGAAAGATAGGAACAATTCTAATGTTAACCAAGGTAGGGGTAACAGGAGAAGTGAAGAAATTGAAGGTTATGATCAAGGAAGATATGTTAATAGGAGAAATGGTCCTTTAGACGAATTAGATTCATTCCCTGAAACAACAGAAGTTTTTTTAGGACCACGGAGGTCAGAAAGGATAGCAAGCAGACAACGGAACCCATCAGATCTATGTCCACAGGAGCAAACAGGTGGAAACGATTTTGGATGGAAAAGGATGGGAAGGAGAGGGAGGTAGACACTATTAAAATGGAGAAAAATGGAATTACATTCCTATATAAGGGCTATAAGATACACAATTATGTGAATATGAAATTAGAAAAGGAGCACTTTGAATTGTTCTCAAAGGGATTTAAGTTTGTTAGGTCTACCCCTGGAGATTTAGCAAATATATTGACAGAGTTAAAAATATTTTTGAGGAAGTTAAATTTAAGTTTATTGAACAAACAAGGTGAATTATTTAAAAGTAACAAAACTAATGAACAACTTAGTCCCTTCTGAGTAACAAAGGTAACATTCCTCAAAGTTTAAAAAGAAGTAGTGTCTACAACCCGCCCTTGCACCCTGTTATTTACACCTTTGAGAACATAGTAACTGATGAGATATACAAAACATATGGTCAAAAGAAATGGTATAACAACCACAACCTGCTACACAAAGAAAGCAATTACTGAATTCACTCAAGAACAATGGTGAACTTAGGTTCATGCAACCTGATAAAGGTGGGGGTGTAGTTATTTTTGAACAGAAGGTGTATAATGAGATATTAACAAGCATGCTAAACTCTGGTGAAACCTATGAAACTTGTTCCTTTAATGAGATTCAAAAAGCTTATAGAATGATAGATTCATTATTAGAGGAATACCTTATAGAAAACAGAATAGAAGGTGGAACACACATTTTCTTGAAACAAAGCTATCCCTGTATTCCCCAATTCTTTGGTATTCCTAAAATACACAAAGATATACGAAATCCCCCCTTCCGTCCTATAGTTTCGCAAAAGGTTCTAAAGCACCCACTGGCTGTTTATATAGACCAAAAGTTAAAAATGTAGTAAAAAGCAGGAACACCTAATACAGGATTCATGGGATTTTTTGGGTAAAATTAAAGAAGAAATATGGTCAGAAACAAGTAAAATGGTCACAATTGATGTTAAAGACCTTTTTACCTGTATTCCCAGAATTGAAGGATTTGAATTTTTTGAAAAAATGGTTTATAAATATTTAGAGGCCACCTTGGATGAAAAATTGTTGTTGTTAGAAATGACAGAAATAGTTCTGGACAACAATTTTATAACCTTTATGGGTAAATACTATAGACAAAATGTTGGAGTGGCCATGGGGGCAGCTTGTGCCCCCATGTATGCCAATTTGGTTCTCCTAGGATGGGAGGAGGAAAAGGTTTTTACAAGTATATTCATGAAAAACATAAGAGTGTATTTTAGGTTTTTAGATGACATCTTCCTCACTTGGGAGGATGGTCATGGAAAGAATGTGGAAGATTTTATTAAATATATAAATGGAACTTCTAGTTTTTTGTCTTTCACCTACGAGGTTCAGGAACAGTCTATTACCTACTTGGACATAAAGTTAAGTAAAACAGGAAAGGGTTACAAGTCCAATGTATTTCGAAAAGAAACCTGGTGTAACTCTTACCTCCACTATAACAGCCAACACCCTTACCATCAAAAGAAAAGTGTTATTAAAGGGCAGGCTGTTAGGGTAGCAAGGATGACCTCTGAAAAAGATGACCTACTATTTGAGTTTAGGTTTTTGATGGAAGCATTTCTGGAAAGAGGCTATCCAATTGAACTTGTTGGTGAAACTCTAGAAGAGGTCTATTTAGGATGGGGGTTGAAATACAAACCACTGTTGGGGCAGAAAAGTTTTAGTAAAGAACATACAAATTCCAACATGAAGAACTTCCCCAAAGCATGTATTATAGAATATAATGAATTTTCAGAACATTTTATTAGAATTATGGAGGAAAACTGGTCCATTTTAAAGACAAACAAGGAAATTTTTGACATAGTAGGGAACAAACCACTGTTGACATACAAGACAGGGATGAATTTTAAAAGGTTGTTTGAAAAAGGAAAATTTGAGTTTGACAAAAAAGTCAGGAAAGGTACCACCAAATGTGGTAATTGTAGACAATGTAGATATATTAATGAGGCAGATGGTACAGTTCTTAGGAATGGGCTTAAAAGTAAGATATTCTTTAGTAAGGGCAACTGTCACACCAAAATGCTAGTTTATTTAGCTACCTGCACCACATGTACTGCCTTCTATATAGGCAAAACAGAGAGGGCACTCAAAGAAAGAATATCTGAGCATATTAATGATATAAAGATTAAAAAGAGACAGTGCTTTATAAACATTCCACGGAATGTCGGGTTTGTGGGTTTTCAATTTGCCATTTTAGAAACCATTAAAATTGATAAAGATAGAGGTGATTTAAAGAACCATTTATTGGTTAAAGAGATTAAATGGCAGTTGAGACTGAAATCTAATTTTAGGCCTGGTCTTAATGAATATATAAATATTAAAGCTATTCTTGTGGATAAGGCTGCTACAGTCTAAAGATATGTTTTATATATACTAACTGTTAGCTAAAAGTGTTTTTTCCTTTCCTCTTATAGATTGTATTTCTGATCTCAATAGTTTATTTTAATATATATATATTTTAATATGGATTTAAAATGGATTATAATTTTACATTGTTATTTTTATACACTTTATCAAATGTGATAAACTATGTGTATATATATATATATATATTCTTTTCTGATATACACATACACATAAGGTTGTTTTATGATTATTGACCTTTTGGTCTTCTGGTAGTAATTATAGATTCATAGATTTATAGATTTATTAAAATGTATTAAAAATTTGTAACACATTTTTAAACCCTCATATATACATAGACATGATATAAATAACTACAACGACAAAATATATTTTATAAAAAATATTTTGTATGAAGAGAATAAGTGTGTGTTTTTTAAAAAAAGCTAGAACTTCATGTATCTATTTGCACAGTTGCACTTTAACATTTGAACATTTAAAATTTTAAAAAAATTTTAAAATAGTAGTAATTCCTTGAAGGGTTAAAAGTTTTTTATAAAAATTATTTTAATTGATTAATTGCACTAATTTAATTTAACTTAATTGGATAATTATGTATTTTAAATGGTATAAAAATGTGTGGCACTGATTTTATAGTATTCTGAAGAAATCTGCTCAGGGCAGATGAAAGCGCTCAATCGATTTGGTGGATGTTGATGCAATAAAACCTCAAAAACGTGTTTGAGACGAAGTTTTTTTCTTTTGGTATTTGCTTGTCAGTTTGAATTCGAATTTTTAGTCCGAATTTTTTATTCTATTTCTTAGAAGTCAAAGCCACCATCAAGGGCCTCTGACTAACAAAGTTTGCAGATGATTGCAAACTGGAAGCAGTCATAGACTTCCCCCAAAACATTAATATCCTCCAGGAAAGGCTAATACAAACAGATAACTGGTGCCATTGACATGGTTTAAAACTCAGTCCCAAGAAATGCATAATATTATCCTTGGGAAGTCAGCTATTCCAGGAAACTACCTTATTGATAACAGACTACCAAGAGTAGACCCACTAGTCAGGGATTTGGGGAGGTTTGTAGACAGTAACCTGGCTTTCGACCAACATGGGTCTAAAGTAGTAAGGAAAATAATTCCATGTAGCAGAACTTAATAAGCAAAGTACAATGCCACCTTCTGTATATATATATATATATAAATATATATATATATATATATATATATATATATATATATATATATATATATATGACCAGGCACATGCAACAACTTGAACACCCACTGAAGTTCCTTGCAGAAAGAATACAGGGCATTATAACAACATGTCCTATGCAGATCATCTCAAAGCCCTAACCCTATACTCTGTCTCTTATATACTATTGAGGGTGATCTATGTCTGGCATACAAGGCATCACAGGATCTGGATCTGATGAACCTCTTACATACCTGCAAAACAAACAGTGTCAGAGCTACCCAATCCAGGAACTTAAACCTTGCTTAGAACATAAATAGGACATGTTGGAGGGACAGGTAAGTGTCTCAGAGAATAGCCCTTTTCTGGAAAATGCTTCCCATCCATGTGAAGCAGAGTTATTCCGTGAATCTATTCAAGTGTAACTTGGACCAATAGATGGCAAATCAGAAATCCACCCCTGGTCTGTTACCTTGGTCTCTAATGGATAGAGGCAACCTGTAAATATTTGACCATAAATGCCCTAGCTTACACACTCCCCTAAAATAGCCTCTAGGGCATCAAATTTATAGGATACATTTTAGATGCATGGCTAGGCTAAAAAAGGCCATTATAGCTTACAGCCTAGTGTTTACCTATGAACCTATAATCACAACCTTTAACTGGGCTCTAAAACTAAGCCTACCTTGTACAAAAAGCAGATCAAGTCATTTAAATTCAGTTTCTTCTTAGTCATGTTTCCCCTGTATCTATACAGATTAGAAACACAAAGATTCACAAGTTCAAAGAGTTGATTACACCACTTTCTTGACAAGCTGTTAAAACTCTACATCCTGCATTGTTGGTCATCAAATAAACATCTTAGTCTATAGTAACAGAACACTAACTATCTGAAGGTCTGTCTCGATAGAGAACGTGCCTATAGAAAGATGATAACACACATTCTACACTATGCCTTAGGATCACAGGATCATAGGAGGTTACTAGGCTAATGGTCTTAGAGCCTTTTTTAAGCCAAGCCATTTGTGCCCCAATTTCCCCATTTATCAATGCCCACAGACTACAATGGCTTTGGTATATGCCTTGCCTTAGGGCTTCTATAAACTGCTTCTGTCCATACAGGACACAGGTGACAAGCCAGGGGTGAATTTGTGATTTCCCATCCATTGGTCCAAATCGCACTTGAACAGGCTTAGAAAAGAGCTGTACTTCCCATGAATAAGGAGTCTGTTCAAGAGAACCGGTAATCTCTGAGACACATATCTATCCCTGCCACATGTTTCATTTATGTCACCGATTAGGTTTAGATCCTTAGATTGGGTGCTTCTAGTGCAGTTTGTTTTGTGAATGTGCAGCAGCTCCATCAGGGTTTGCTCAGAGAATGCCTTGTAGTTTAGGCATAGATTGCCCCTCAGTAGTCTGTAGGAGACTGAGTACAGGGACAGGACTTTGAGGCAGTCCACATAGGGCATGTTATTTGTACCCTATATTGTTTTAGTGAAGAACATCTGTGGCCAGTCCAGCTGTTGCCAATGCTTGGTCAGGTAAAAAGAACTTTGTGCTCATAAATTTCATGGCAGACCTGATATGACAGTAACAACGTTCAGTGAAATATTTGTGGTCGTCAAGTTTTAGCAGACCATTCATAATAAAATTGGAGTTGTTTTGAAACTCTTAGTATATAAACTGACGCACAGTCAATATGCACACATACACACACACACACACACACACACACACACACACACACACACACACACACACACACACACACACACACACAGTTCATTGAGATGCTTGAAGGAACTCTTACATTAGGTTTACCACTTACCTGAAGGTGCAGTAATCTTGCAGGAGTCACTTTACTTAGGAGAGGTGCAGAACACATAACCTCTACATGGGAGCAAAAATGGATGGCCATGCTGCTCACCCCCACCTACATATACTTGCATTCTGCATATTCTAAAATTCTCAAGAAATTCCCAGTACAGCTAAAAGCAAAAATAAAAAAATGTCACAAAGGCAAGCAAAGTACATGTTATGCATCTTGAAATTCTAAAAAACAAAAAGAATTAAAAACACTGGAGAGCAGTGGTTGAGGCAAAAGAAAATCCATACTCCTTAACTGTATTTCCAAAGTATATAGACGCGTATGCATCTGAAACATTCATGGCTGTCTTCAGGTAAAATTTGTCATCTTAGTTCTCCTAGGTGCACATATACACATGAACCTGTGCATTCTTGGATGCGTGTGCTCATGCTCACACATACATACACACACACACACACACACACACACACACACACACACACACACAGAGCTTCCTTCCTTTTTGCTAGCAAGGAAGAAAAAGATGAAAGAATGTAAACATTTAACAATAATAATAACAATAACAATAATAATAGTACTTTACAGGTATGTTCCACATCTACTTACAGTCTGAGTGACTCTGAGAATGTCATTTTACTAGATAGTTATCCTGTGTATTTTTTGACAGGAAACACCTGGGCTTAGTGGGCTTCCTACTTAAAAAAATCAATCAAATTAAAAAAGGGCATCCAAATGTCAACAAAAATGAAAAGACATCACTTCTAAACACCAGATAAATCGTTACACCTAAACAGCAGTATAGCAGAATCAAACCAGTTAATTAAGAAGAAAATGCATGCAGTCTTGATTAGAGTGCCATTATTGTCTATCATACTAGTATGAAAGAGCAGCACTCCGAGTGGCCATATCAATCAAATAAATACCTGCAATGTGAATTATTTCTGTCAGTCCCTGCAATTTAGTATAATTAATAAATTATAGACTTCCAAAACTTAAATTAAAAATAAATCCAGCTGTAATAATAGTAATATGGCACTCTCAGGTGTTACAATAATATTTTACTTAATTAACTCCTCAGGCAATGTGGCACTCTGCACAGAATGAAAAGGAAATCATTTACTGGAACATTAACTAAACTTTGATTATATATTGCTTCTTAAATATAAACACAGTGTACACTGAATTTGTTTCCTGAGTCAGTTCCTTTTCTTAAATGTTCAATAGATTTACTGAAAACTACTGTTCCAGGTATAGAAACAGGAGTGAAGGAAAAAAAAGTACAATGATGTAATATAAAATGGACAAGAGAATTTTGATTCCTGCATTGCATATTTTACATTTTCCTGAACTTGATGCACATTAACTATATAAATATACTATAGTCTGACAAGACACAAATACAACTGGAAGATGCACAATTCTTTTGATAATACAAAAACAGCATTATATTTTACCCAACTTTGATCATTTTGACTAACATCAAAAGTGTAAAAACATAGCTTCATATTCTTTTTGTGGCTTTAATATTTATAGTCATACCTCTTATAGTTACTGTTTCCAAAAAACAGTATATAAACAAAAGAAATGCATCATAATCAGTTAATAATGAATAAAGCAGACATATTGAAAGTGCATGAAAACTAAGGCTGACTGTAACTTTACTAGCACTTATCAAAAGTGAGGGTGTTGTTCATAGATATTACACAAAGACATAAAAGCTATCCTTGCTGTCTATAAGTTTCCACAACAAAGGCTCAATTCATAGAGACCATTTGTGCTAATGTGCAATAGCTGTAAATGGGCATAAGCATATGAAGTTATTAAGCTGTAAATCAGAAACGATGTAAAACGCAGTATGCTAATGAGTCCTCCCCTACATGTTTGTGACTCATAGTCTGAATTTCACATTTCCACATCATCTACAGATTAATTATAAAGGCCAAATCACACCTTTTCTATCTAATTTGTAACCCATGATGATGTCATTTGCTGCTAGCCTTGCTACTTCCCAGTGTCAACTGCTTGTCTTAGCCAAGCCAAAGCCACCTGTGCCAAGAGGCAATTGCCAGCCAAGAAAGTGGAAATATAGTCAGAGAATAACTCACTATAATTTTGACAATCAGGAGGTACTAGATAGGTTCAGAGTGGAAGGTATATTGTTAGAGTCTTAGTGAATATGTATGGTGCCCACAGGGGCACTGGGCAGATGTGTGGCTTTCCTATCCCTGTAGATAGAAAGGTGTGTATAGCCTTCATTATACTTGCTACGGAGACATTCCAGAGACAGGCTGGGGGACACATGGGGTATCTCACAGATTTCTGCCCCAAAGATACTTTGGCACTTCCTTGATATACTCCTGACCTGTGTGGATCAGTAAATCTATTTCCTAGTACCACCTCAGGACTGAGTATGGATTATGTATGTCTTTTTTGGGGTGGCACGTTTCCCTGGGGTACTTTGTGTGATGGATTCATAGGTTCATAGGTTCATAGGTTCATAGGATTGCACCCATGTTGCAGTTAGACCCCATCTGGTCCATGGGGGAGCAGAATTGCATATGATTCCCATATCTGGCACACCAAGTCATTCAACACCTCTTTCTGCATGGTGAAATGCCCAGTGGTTATGCTATTTGTAAATGGTATATATATATATATATATATATATATATATATATATATATATATATATGTGTGTGTGTGTGTGTGTGTGTGTGAGTTTATTTTAATTAAGTAGTTAATCATGGTAAAATGTATTGCTGAATACTAAATCATTTTTTCTTTGTTTTGCTCTCACCCTTTCTCTCTCTTTTTTTTGCTTTTGGGTGATGCTGGATATACACTGGAGCCATGGATTATGACACCAGTGAGAAATCCGAATAAGAAATGATGAAAAACAGAGTATGCTGATGAGTCCTTCTCCTGCACATTTGCAATTCATAGTAAGAATTTCACATTTCCATGTGATCTGTAGATTCAATATCAAGCAGAATAGGTTCATAGGTTCATAGGATGATACTAGGCTATTGGCCCGGAGGCCCTTATAAGCCTAGCCAAGAATTTCACCCATGTTCCCACAAAGTCAGCACTTGTTTCCCCTGTCCAGCAGGGACACAGGTGGCATCTCAGGGGTGTAGTTTCTGTTTCCCATCCAGTCGTTCAAGTTCCTCTTAGAGGACTAGAGAGGTACTCTGCTTAACATGGAGAGGGAGAGTCTGTTCCACAGATGGGGGAGTCTGTGGGACACAAATCTATCCCACCAACAAGTTCTATTAATGTCACACACCAGGTTTAGGCCTTGTATGTGGGTTGTGTGAGTGGATTTTGAGTTATGGATATTCAGCAACTCCATCAAGGCTGGGTCTAAGATGGCCTTGTATGCCAGACACAGGTCACCTCTGTGCAGTCTGTACATGACTGAGTAGAGGGACAGGGCTTTTAGCCTATCTATATAGGACAGGTGTTTGAGATCCTTGATTTTCCTGGTCAGCAACCTCTGTGGTCTCTCCAGCTGCTGCATGTGCTTGGCAAGGTACATGCCAAAGGGGGGTATTGTATTCGATAATGGGTCTGATAAGAGAGGAGTACAGGGATGTTATCACCTCCTTGTTCCTGGATGAAATACCCTTAATTATGAGGTGGGCCATGTAGAAAGCCTCCCATACAAAGGAGGCAACGTGGTGGTCAAAAGTCAGGTTGCTATCAATCTGGGTGCCCAAGTCCCTCGCAACTGCTTGCGTGCTTAGTACATCGTTATTAATGTGATAATTAGTGGAGACACCATTTTCCCCAAAGGGGACAATGATGCATTTCTTGGCATTCAGTTTGAGGACATGCTCCTGGCACCAGTTATTAGTTTGGGTATGGCCCTCTTGGTGGATGTTCACATCATTAGGGAAATTTAAGACAGTGACCAGCTTGCAGTCATCTGCACACTTGGTCAGCCACAGACCACTGGTTTTGGCTTGCACTTTAGAAAAGTATATTCCAAATGGTAGAGACACCAAGACCGATCCTTGGGGTACACCACTCATTACAAGTCTACTATTAGAGGTGGTTTTCCCTATTTTGACTGAGTGAGTTCTATCAGTGAGCCAGTTAGCTACCCATTTGGTAATATATGGGTTGATACCTAGCTGGGGGAGTTTATCTATTATGCCCGAGTGGGAAATAATGTTGAAGGTTTGGCTAAGTCAAGGTAGGCAGTGTGCACCATCTTCCCCTCGTCCATGGCTTTGGTGACTGTTTCGAAGAAGTTGACCAAGTTTAATAGGCATGATCTCCTTTTGACAAAACCAAACTGTGTGGGGTCAAGTGTTTGGAGGTTGCCAATGTCCTTGTTTATAAGGTTCATGATAATGCATTCCATGGCCTTGCAGATCAGGTGAGTTAGGCTAATGGGCCTATAATTGCCTGAGTCAGTGGATGCTCCACCTTTGTGTAGAGGGATGACAGTGGCTGTCCTCCATTCAGCTGGGAAAAAGCCATTGCTCAGGCTTTGGTTGAATAGGGTGCCTAAAGGAGCTGAGATCTCATGCCTGAGTTCATGTATGATGCAGCCAGGGATGTTGTTGGATCCATGGAGACTGTATTTCTTGCCTTTGAGAGGGCATTAAAGACCTGCTCCCTGGTGATGAGGGAGGGGGCCAGGTGCTGGGGATGTCCTGGTTTACTGATGGGGGGATAGGGGCGTGAAGTTTTGACTGAACTTGTCTGCCAGCAGGTTGGCTATATCTATGGCATTTGTGTATGTGGTGTTCTTGACCACCAGTTCAGAGCAGATTTGAGTGTTACCTTTGAGATTGTGGATGTATGTGAAGAAGGCCTTGTGATTGTCCTTAGTGGATGTGGCCAATTTGGGCTTGAAGTTTGCCTTAGAGGATTTCACCAGTGACCTTATTTGCTTGTTCAGACAAAGGAGAGATTGCTTCCAACTCGGTACCTGCTCCTTCTTGTTCCTAGACAGCAATGTTTTCCTTTTACTATAGAGAATCACACCTTTTCTATCTAATTTGCAACCCATGAAGATGATGCTGTCATTTGCTGCTAGCCTTGCTATTTTCTGGTGTGAACTGCTTAATTTGGCCAAGCCAAAGCTTCCTGCGCCCAGTGGCACTCACCAGCCAAGAAAGTGGAAATAAAGGCAGAGAATAACTCACTATAATTTTGACAATCAGGAGATACTAGATAGGTTCAGAGTGGAAGGGATATTGTAAGAGTCTTAGTGAGTATGTATGGCACCCACAGGGGCACTAGGTAGATGTGTGGCTTTGATATCCCTGTGGATGAATACAAAGGTATATATAGACCTCACTATACTTGCTATGGAGACATTCCAGACATAGACTGAGGATACATGGGGTATCTCACTGGCTTCTGTCCAGAGGATACTTTGGCAGTTCCTTGACATACTCCTGACATGTGGATCAGTGCATCTATTTCCCATTATCACCACAGGACTGAATCTGGATTATGCATGCCTTTTATGGGGTGGCATGCTTTTCTGAGGTACTTGTTATGATAGATTGTACCCATGTTGCAGTTAGGGCCCCATATAGTACATGGGGGGAGCAGTATTGCAAAAGAAAGGGCTACCGTTCCATCAGTTGGCAGGTAGTATACGATACATGGGGGTGCATCATTAATGTCTCTGCCTAACATCCCTCAGTGCACACAGCTCCCATCTGGCACAACAACTCACTCATCCTCCTCTTTCTGCATGGCAGAATGCCCAGTGGTCATGTTATTGGTAAATGGAAAAAAAAAAAAAATATATATATATATATATTTTTTTTTTAATTTTTTTTTTTAATTAAGTGGTTATTCATGATAAAATGCATTGATGAATACTAAATCACTTTTTCTTTGTTTTGCCCCCCCCCCCCTTCTTTCTGTTTTTTTTTTTCAGATGTTGCTGGATATCCCTTGCTGCCAAGGCTCATGACACCAGTAAGAAATCCAAGTGGAGCTGCTGAAGATGGTTAAACACAGCCCAGTCCCATATGTGTGAAAATCAAATTATGAGTGACAGAATGTCACATTTGAATCACAGTAGGTCAAGGTCAAACGTTTCATGCTCATCTCCTAAAAAAAGACTGGGTGATGGTGCAAGTGATTTTAAAGAGGTGGTGTCATGAGAACTGGATGATGAGTTGGCACAATGTCATGACCTGCTTGATGCAGGTTATCCTACAGGCACTGATCTGACAGTGCTGCAGGACCATGATCAGGACCTCAAATGAGAGGGTCTGCTAGGTGTAGATGAGCACACTCACATAGTCTGCACGAAATCTGTTGTAGTCTCAAGTGATCTGCCCTCATGTGTCCAGGCAGTACACTGTCTTCTTCCTCTTCCAATACTGACTCCTACTAAAGACTGGTAAGTCCTAACTAGTGTACAAATGGAGGAAGCTGTGGATGGTTGGTGTGTCACCATACTGTGCATCAGTGTGACCATGGCATTATCCCTATTCTCTGACATGTCCATGTAGTGATAGAAATCCTCATGTACACCCTGAAAGACTCTTATAATTTTTTGCTGACTCTGCAGCAGTACTCTGAGCCCTAACAATGTTGTGACACATTTCTTGTTGGGCAGCAGTGCCTAATGTGCTCCATGGAGTAGCTGCGATAAATTCCTGTGCCTAGCATCCCTTTGTAAAGGTGTCACTGTGGACAGTGTTACTTCTGAATTTCTGTCATCATACCGAAAGTGTTCATGTGGGTTTGCACCTACTAGTTTAGAGGTGTGTTTCGGCCTTGTACAAGCTGGAGTATAACGTCAACATGTGCTTGACTTTGGGATGCACTGTCACTTCCTGTAGAGTTAGTAACATTTTGTGGGGTGTGAGACCCTGACACTAAACTTTGGGACTGCGTGCTACATTCCACAGGCCACCTTATAAATATAACTATGTTAGTATCATCATTATTAACAACAGCTATTCTGCTGCTAATATCCTCCAGATTTATTGGTATAGTAAAACTGTTTGTTTCCACTGCTGACCCAGTAAAAACAAATTTAGTACATTACTGATAAAGAAGTAGCATGCACTACTGTGTGCCGAGGAAGGAGTTGTGGAGGACACTTATAATGCCCACTGCCTTCGTTGCCATTATTTGCAGATGTAGACAGTTCACCTGTTAATATTAACTGCCTTGTGTTAAATGTAATCATTCTATGTCAGCATTTAATTTTATACATAAATATAAGCTACTGTTCTTAAACCAGCTTTCCTGAGCAGACGTGCTCATGATGCAGCTGTCGGTAATAACCAGTGTCCACACCGCCTCTGATTTTCCCAGTCTTATCATCTTCTATGTCATAATCATCCCCATAAATGGACAGGAGGTATTCATTGTTTGATTTTAAAGGGATAAGAGTAAGAGGTCCCACCACAGTACTGGTACTAGAAATTGCATTCTGCCTCACCTTGGCACTGGCACATCATGCAATATAATCTGCCTTCTTCTTGCATTGTGTTAATGTATGGTTCCTTCTACCAACAGCATTAATATCCATAACCACTTGATTCCAAGTCTTTGCCCCCTCATCTTATTTGGACCCTCCTTTTCCAAAAAGATATTTGCTGTATGTACTAAGGTTTGCCTTTTGGGTGTTGTTTTCATGACTAAAATTATCCTTTCTAGTTTTCCTGGTTTTGTATTATTACTGAATCTAAAACAATATGCCACAGTCATACACAAAAAAAAATTTAATGTAATCATCAGTGAAACAATACAGCAATGAAAGCATGCCTGTTGTCATCACAAAAAAGCAGGGGTTAGGTGACACAAAACCAATAATTTTATACATGTGCTCACTTTCAATCCAGCCAAGTAAAATATGCGTAAGTATGAATACATTCACAGTTACAGTTTAACAGATTTGTCCTTCCCTACCACTTTCTTGTATTCATAATACCATATTTTTTCATTCAGCAGTGATGCTCAAAAATCTCTCAGTAAAGACATGTATATGTTGTGCCAAAAAAAACATATTTGACACTTCTGTACTTCACAATTAAATCAGTGCATTTCTACCGTATGTGCACAATCACTAAATGACAATAAAATAAGCTCATCTTTCTCAGTGATCACTATGTATTTCCACTGCTACTGTAATGAATTTCCATTTAGTAATGACAGTTTTACAGTATTCACATGTCATCCAACTCTGTCCGTCATATCAGCAAAGCAAACATTTTTTCATATAAAACTAGTAATCTAACATCATTGTAAACTCTTTGTAGTATTTCTATTTATGGATAACTTTAAAAAGTCTGCGATTTCTTAAGCCATTTGCCACCTAACTCATGTGATCCTAAGTTAATGTGGCAGTGTTCCACTTAAATTCAGGGCTATTTACATGTTTTATATGCAAATCAGGCCCTTTTATGTTTACCTCTAGGAATCATAGTAATATGTGAATGTGAAACCAACTTATTGGCACAGGTCATAGATAGCCATGAACGTGGCCACAGGTAGTTGTGAATGTGCTGTGGATAACAGTGGAGCTGGCAGTAGTCCCCTGCAATCCCTAGAAGTCCACTTGAATACTTGGATAATCTCAGTTATTCTCTAAGGTGACAATGTTCAGCAAAGGGAAAATGGAGTCATATAAATGACAGTTTCTTCAGCCATGAAGCATAATCCCTGATCATCCAAAATCGTCTGGCACACCTTATCACCTCAAATTAATCTACATTTATTAAAAAAATGATATTCACATGTAGAGTAGGATTTTATTTCAGCAAACAATAAATAAACAAAAGAAAAACTATTAATACTGCTGCAACACTGCAGAAGGAATGCATAAAGAAGTTATTCTTTCCTGACATTCAGGTGTAATACTGCAAAAAGGTAGAAACAGAAAGTCACACAAGCATTAACAGTTGTTAAGTAAGACAAAAACTGATTATTTCATTATTGACTTTTATCCACCATTTAAATGAAATGTGAATGTATTCCTTAAAAAAACACAAGACAAAGCACTTTTGGTAAAACAAAACTAGCCAGTAAAAACAGTAACATACTAATGCTCCTGCTTGTTAACTAAGTTTGGCTAGGGTGATGTCACACCCCAGAGGGACTGGTTCTAAACCTGTGAACCACAGCCCTGCTCAGACTTTCTTCATTCTGGTACTGGCACTTCTAATGATGGCAGCTCATGTAAAGGCATAAAGCTGTGCTCCAAGCTAGTCTGCCAAAAAGACGAAAATTATTCTCTACCTTCTTAGGGATTCAAACCTGTTTAAGACTGAATCTTGCATAAAGGGTTCAGGCTGGACAAATATTGACATCTGACAGGAGTTGTGGTTCACCTTTCAACCTTGACAGGGATCACCCACTCTGGTCCCCAGTGCCAAAACAGATGCAATGACCTACAGAAGCATAGACCTGACCAGCTGGCTGAGTGGGTAGACCAGGTGATGGCAAGAAGGCCAGAGCTCTATAGTAAGTTCATAGGTTCATACCAAACGAATCACTACCAGAGTCTTTACAAGCCTAACCATGCACCCCAACACAGTTTTGTCCCAGAGTTCCTTGGACACCTATATGGTGCCGTATATTAGTAAAGAGGTAGCTAAGGGTTATGTTTGGGGGAAATGTTAGCTGATGATTAATTTACTAACTGTTGGCCTCTGTCCATCAGAGACATGAGGGCCTGGCCACAGGTGAATTTGTGATTTCCCATCCAATGATCAAGATTTCTTTTGAACAGGATCAGGGATGAACTTTGCTTCATGTAGACAGGGAGCTTACTCCATACCACAGGGATCCTATGAGACACCTATTGATCCCTCCAGCAGGTTCTATTTATGTTGCAGAAAAAGTTCAAGTCCTTTGATCTGGTGCTTGTGGTGTTGTTTGCCTTGTGGATGTGCAAGAGATCCATCAGAGTTGGATCCAAGGATGTCTTATATGCTAGCCGTAGAGCACCTCTCAGTAATCTGTAGGAGACTGAGTACAGAGATAGGACCTTAAGACAATCTGTGTAGGACAAGTTATTCATTCCAGTAACCTTTGAGGGTATTTCAACTGTTGCAAGTGTCTGGCTAGGAACATACTAAAGGGAGCATTGTACTCAATGAAGGGTCTGATAAGGGCTAAGTAATGTGGTACTATTACCTCCTTGGACATGGATGCCATACCCTTGCTTATGAGTTGGGCAACATAGAATGATTTGCTTACTATCTCAGCTATGTGTTGGGGGAACACCTGATTATGGGTCAGATTTTATAGGTGTTTCATCAGTGAAGTAATTAGCTTGGGTGGACGCTTTCCCAAGAGGCACTATAATGCATTGCTTTGCAATGAATTTTAATACATGTCTTTTACACCAGTCATTTGTTTTATGCTAGACCCTTCTTTAGAATGCTGGTGTTGTGGGGTGAAATGTATGATGGCTCTAAATTTACATGCATCTGTGAACTTGGTGAGCCAGAAGCCAATGATATTAGACTCAACTTCTGAGAAATGAATGCCAAACAGGATCAGGCCAAACAAAGAGCCCTGGGGTGCTCCACTGGTGACCAGTCTCTTAGTGAAGGTGGTCTCATCAAACCTGACTCCTTGCGTCCAATTTGTGAGCCATCTGCAATCCAGTGATTTATGTAGGGATTTATGCCTAAGTTCAGAGAGTTTATATACAATGCCTGAGTGAGGTATTGCATCGAACACCATGGTCAGGTCAAGGTAGGTGGTATGCACCATTCTCCCCTCATCCATTGCCATGGTGACCCTCTCAAAGAATTCTACCAGGTTAACTAGGCAAGACCTAACTGAGATGGGTCCAGTCTTTGTAGTTTGCCATGTCCTTTTTGATCATTTCCATGATAATTCATTCCATGGCTTTGCATATTAGACTTGTCAGACTGATGGGTCTATAGTTCTTGGGGTCAGTTTATGGTCCACCTTATGAAGAGGGATGCCAATTGCAGCCCACCATTCACATGGCATGTAACCTGTTTTGAGGCTTTAGTTGAAGAGTGCCTCGAGTGTTCTGCTAGGTCAAGTTTTAGGCTATTTAGGAGGCAATCAGGAATATTATCAGGGCCCACTGAAGCAGTGTTTTTGGCCTTAGCAAGCACCTTCAGGACATGCTCACTGATGATAGTTGGGGGGATATGCTAAAAGGGGTTTCACGTGGTGTATAGAGGGAGTGGAGGGTGAAGTTAGAGCTAAATTTATCAGCCAGTAGATATACTGTGTCACCCTGGTCAGTGAAGGTTGTGCCATTGTCCACCAGTTCTGTGCATTACCTTTAAGATTTCTGACATAGCTGAAGAAAGCCTTGTGATTGCCTTAGCCTGGGAGATTATCCTGACCTCGTAATTGGCCTTGCTGGGTTTTATTAGACCTCTTAGTTTCTTGTTTAGTTGAATCAGACAGCTCTTTCTGATTTTGGCCATGACTTTTTTCTTTTGTGTTATATAGCCTGTTAAGGTAAGGATTCTACCAGTGTGGTTTGTTTTTGGTGTTAGATCTTGGCTTACTTCTGGTAGGAACTATAGCCTCAATGCAGCCATTTACGTGTTTGACAGGATTTCTGTAAATAATTCTGCATAAGTAGCTGTGTTCTCAGGGTGTGGGGGATCCATGAATTTTGACAAACCATTTTTTAATAATATGTGGTTTGGTTTAATATAGTTCCTCACTATTATGGGTTTAGTTGGGTTATTCAGGCTGAATTTTATTTTGAGGGAGTCAGCTTTGTGGTCTGACTTCACCAATGAGTATGTGACATTGATGGTGGTGGGAGGGGGTGAAGCTCTCCCATGTTGATTTGTACTAGGTCCAATATGTTTGGTCCTCTGGTTGGAGAGTGCACTGTCTGGTCCAGGGTGTCTGTGTTAATAAAGTCCAGGAAATGTTGTGCCTGTGAGTCAGAAGCAGTGTATATTTCCCACTCTATGGAGGGGTAGTTAACGTCTCCCAGGTACAGGGTATGTGGTTGGATGGTGAGTGTCTGTAGTAAGTCAAGGTAAGAGTTTGAGTTTCGTGGGCCATAGAGAATGACCTGTAGCTGGTCAGTACATCGTAGGGAACCTTGTCTATGGAAACATGAACATGGATGAACTCCAGGGCATCATCCTGTTTAACCAACCTAGATTTGAATTTCCTGCTAACATATAGATTGAGAGACCTCCACCTTTAGCTCCTGTCTGTGTTGCTGTTGGTCTAAATGTGTGGTGGGCACTGTAGCTTTCCACTGCCAGAGCACTTTCTGTAGCTTTACACCAAGTCTTCATAACAGTACAAATATCTACATTTTCCAGCATGAGAAGAACTTGTAGGGCATTGGGTTGCTTTGAGTGGTTTTTTTTTTTTCTTTTTTTTTGCAATGTTGGCAGTTTTGTCATTTTTTTACTTTCAAATATTTTTTTTTTCCATTAAGATAACATCTTTCAAACAAGAAATGGAGAATGCAGAATATAAAATATCATTGATTATATATACAAAAAAAATGAAAAGATGAAAATGTATAACCAACATAACATAGCAGAACTATTTACACAGGTGTCTAAACAGAATAAATAATGGTTTATCTTATACTGAACATAAAACATATTAATGAATATTTTGTCCATTTTCTGCAATATTTCCATTACTATCAGCAGTTTTCTCATTTTGACATTGCTTAAAACTAAAAAAAGCTGTAAGGGGATGGATAAAGTTTTAGCCAATGTAAGAAAGCCCGGGGGGGGGGGTAGGTGCAGGTCATCCCTGGCAAAGCAAACTGGTCTGTTAACCATGTCCTTCCATTCTGATAGATACTGGATTCCCCTGGAGTGACACCAGAAACTAAGCCAATTATTAAAATCAATCATTTTCTGTTTATACTGGGGCATCATTAATGGTGAAGGTAGAGTGCTGCTTAATGCAAGGCAGGCACCTGTCTGTAACGCATATTCAGAGAGAGATCTATAATGTCTCTTTTCAAGTAATCAAGTGAGGTATGCATCGGGTCATTTACGCCCACATGAACTGTGATAAAATCATATTGGTACCTGTGGTACAGTAACCTGAGTGTGTGAGCGATATTTTGGATCCTAGATCCAGACAGGCAACTAACCATTATCTTCTCTTTATCCATCCTGGTGAGAGGAGTATCTGTGTGTCATATAATAGAATCCCCTATGACAAGAGTACTAGTTTAAGTGCTTGCTTGCCTTATGAGCCTTATTCTTGGGGGATCATTTTGTGTAAGCTTATTTGCAGTGTTAGGTGCTGCTTTTGGTGTGTGTTTTACTGATTTCTGCAATTTGATGGCTTAGGAGGTCTTTGAGGTTTGGAGAGGTTTCTTTAAGTGCCTCAGCATAAGAAGGTCTATAGGTGTGATAAGCAGTATGTGTGAAGGATGTAGTGTGTGTGTTTTTGACAACCTTGTTTGTAAGTGAAATGTTTGCCTCCAAAGAAGTTATTTATATACATCTCTCACATACTGTGTTAGTTTCTTTAAGGATTAAAAGGGTGTCTGAGTACATGAGACAATTACTACATGGTCTCAGGATGCCCATATCTACCAAGAATGCCACAAAGACATTAGGAAATTGCAAAACCATGTTGTCAGGAGCTGTATATGGGTTGGGCTATTATGGTTTAGGGTCTTGGTTTTACCAGGATTGCCTGTGTGGAGTCTAGGGTGAAGGATAGATGTTCAATAGTGCTATGATCATAGTGCTGTCTGACACTATCTATCTGACCTAAGCTTAACTCCACACAAAGCCTTTCTGTGTTATGGGTTAAAGTCTTAAGTACTTGCTTTATAGGTTTGATACTATACAAAGTACTGCTACTCCCCATTGAACAGTGAACAGCCCCACAATAATGTGCCTAATTTATAGCAGGCAAAAAAAGCTGAAAACTAACTCCCTGGAGTGCCTGTCAACTCAGAGAGACCAGGTAAACATCTTCTACCACAAGATGAATTATTCTGGAACTTCTTAATATAAAAACACAGCAAAAGTAGCTCTCAAGTGCAGATTAACATCCAACTAAGTCCCTAAAAGCCTAATGGTTGATTAAACAATCTCACTTTCAGCCTTTTGGTGTAATTCCCATCTTGGAATTATTGGGCTACTTTACTGCTGCCACTAGAATGGCATTCCCAGTCTTCTTAATGTAAAAACACACTTTGGCTAACCAAAAGTGACAATGTACTAAGTGCAACAAGTATTTGTCATATTTGTTCCCAACTTGGACAGAACATGCTACATTCCTACTCCTACTACAATAGCAGTCCTAGTCTTCTTAATGTAAAAACACACTTTAGTTAGCCCCAAGTGAAAAGGTACCATAAACAAGTCTAACAACTATCTACAAGTAATTCCAAGGTGATTTAAATGCAGATAAGCTAGAAATGAGAAACACACACACTCCAAGGCAAATTCAAAGTACACTAACAGTCTATGGGGAAAGCCTTCACAGTTTCTTCTGTCAGTCACCAATAAGACAAGTCAAGGGAATAAGACTTGGAGTAGCTTCTGGGGGCAGGCAACTCAAATGCCTCCAAGTGTAAAACCAAAACAGCAATAGGGAGAGTGGGAGAGTAAAACACCTCTGCCCAGAAGAGAAAGCAAAAAGCAATGTAGACAATAAAATCCCTTAAATTGACAGCTTAAACTTCAGATAAAGGGTGAAAAACACACAACTGATTCAAATGGTAAGATAAGTACAATTATAAATGTACTTAAAATGTATTTCTCTGAATGATCAGCTTGCAGCTTTTTCAACATTTTTTTAAACCATATCAAACATAGGTTAAAAAATAAACTCTAGAAATATTGCATAAATAAAGGTATATGCTAGACGAAATGTTTGTGTAATTGCAGATATGCATCTATTATGTAACTATATATAATGCATATGAAAGCATAAACAGATATATTTGGAGAACTGCATCTGTATAAAAATATGCAATGTTTGTCTTATGACATATTTTTCTGCATAAATACAAATGTATATGTATGACTAAAGAAATATATGCATGTATACATATATATGCCTGTAATATACAGGCATATATCTGCATTAGTACACTTACAATTATTTTTTCATATATATAAATGTATTTATTTATATACAAACAATAAAAAAATGTATTGACTCATAATCTCATGTACAGTAGGTATTACATTAGGACTTGAAATATATATATATATATATATATATATATATATATATATATATATATATACATTTTTTGTAAAGAAAGGATTTTGTTTATGTAGGCCAGAAACATTTATTAGTATGATAATGGTATAGGACAGTCATTTCTTCCACAATATTAATTGCACATAAAAGATGGTTGAGCTCAGTCAGGCACCATACCCTAGCCAGTGTGGAGGTTAGTAGAGGGGGTAGATGTTAAAGCATCGAGTAATGGACTATCACATAATTTAGTGAGAGATGACCAGTTGCATTACTTCTGTATATATTTCTACACAATCCCATTATATGCTTACATTTATTAAGCAAAAGTTTATCAAAGCACACATTATTGTCATTAAGTATATGTACTGCATCCATCTGGAACAGTAAATATTTTTGTTTAATTAAGGTTGATCTGGAAGAAAGTTAATTTTTCCTTTCAATTCTTACATTTATGAGTGTGTACAGCTTCTGCCTCTGCATAAAGAAAATCCATAGAGTGTTACTTTAAACTGCAGCCTAAGTATGCAAACCATAATAGCTTAAAGTAGAACCTACATCAACAGTATATGCTAAGGTTTCAAATCACCAATTTAAAGGAAGATGCACTCCAGTTATTTCAACTTGAATTAAAGGAATAGCACAGTATGACATTCTTTGCTTTACTGTTTCCATGCTTAATAAATGAAAACACATTTCAGACATGAATAAGTGTTTAAAGAAACAAATACATATACCAAGCAAGTGCAACACTAACTGTAGTATCTTGCAGAGTAGTACTAGTAATCATGTCAGATGTATTAAGTTAAAAAGTTAGAGACAGGTGAACAACTGTGCTGTTATGTGCTCTCTATGGAGCTGAAAAGGTAATAGAATGCAACTCTGCTCGGAAATATAGGAGACTGGCAAGATCAACTCAGGGTGCTAGTAAATATGAATAAAAACCTTATCATTTGAAAAAATGAAATGTCAAGTAATAAATGTTGCTTTCTGTCTTTAACTGATTTAGTTACTATATGTAACTAAAAGAATATTTATATATAAAGATAACAGAAAGACTAAAGCACTTTCAGTACAGGATTGTAGTCAAATCCATATCAGGCAGAAATGTCAATTACCATTTTTTACATTAAGCCAGCATATTTTGCTAGTATCTATAGACTATAAATGTAAAAACCACCAACACTTGACAGCAATATAACAATTGTTTCCATGTAGGCATAAGCATCTCCCAGACATTTTGCTTTAGTTGGATAAAGATTTAATAAAAATAAAATTCGCTGTTAATAAAGATTACAATAATGTGTAACACATATGAATTCATTGACTGCATTACCTTTTTGTCTCCCCCCTCTTTTGTCTCTTTTTCATATTTTAATTATAAATCATTTTTTTTCATTATTTATTTTCTGTCACTCCCATTTATGTTCATTTTTCTACAGGTCCAGAATCCTTAGGAGCAGCCCAGCCACATGCCTCCCAGGTTGGGAAATATTCACCCCCTATCCTTCCAGGTACTTCCTCACAGAATCAGAGAGGTGACACCGCTCCTGTAGGCACCCTGGCAAGCCTCATTAAATATGAGCTCCAGGACTTGGTTGAAAATGTTGTGGAGTAGGTAGTGGAGAGACACCTTCAACCAGTCCAGGATTCTCATCATTGTGTAGAAGACTCACTGTCCTGGTTCACGCTGACCACTGTGCCACCAAAGGCCCCTGCCTCCTCAATATCAGGGTCCTCCACTGCAACATCAGATTCATGTTGGGCTAGACTCGCTTCACCCCCCACCCTCTCTCCTATACACTGTTGCATACTTCCCAACCATACTGCCCTCTTCTATTAAAAAAAAAAAAAAGTTAAAAAACTAGTGGAGGTTTATTCCCCATCAAAAACATAGAACCCCTCGTCTCCCATCTCCTTCAGCACAACTCTTTGATATTTTCTTTCTGTGTTCCTTTCTTTGTTATGTCTTCCCTTTATCAGTCTTTCTTATTTCCCCCTTTCCATTCTTTAAAGCAATCATAAGGTGTCCACACAAGGATATCTCTATATAAAACATATCAAATCCCTTTATTTTTTTAAATATTAACAATAAAATCAGCTGTCCCCTGCTCGCCTTTAATCTTTCAAGAGTAACTGCACATTCCTACTCATTGTCTGAGTATCTATGAAATTATTAAAAGCGTAAGGTTTTTATATTATTCTTTGCATATAATTAAGGACTAAGTTCAGGTATTTTGTGTTTTTACCATAGGTGGACATGATACTTAAAACTCCTTCACATTTACTTTAAATAACCCACGCTTGCTGTATTTGCATAGCAGTGCTCTCTGTAGATAACCACTAACAAATGCAACATTATGGGCTATGAATACCACCCTGAATTTCCTAACAGAGAACAGGGAAATGGTGCTGCCAATTTTTATACTGCATCTTGATGTGCAAGATAAAGAAAAAACAGAAAGCAAAACTTTAGGGTTCACTATTGTTTATCTGTTTGTCTGTTTATCTCTCTATCTATCTATCTATCTATCTATCTATCTATCTATCTATCTATCTATCTATCTATCTATCTATCTATCTATCTATCTATCTATCTATCTATCTATCTATCTATCTATCTCTCTATCTATCAATCTATCTATCTATCTATCTATCTATCTATCTATCTATCTATTTATCTATCTATCTATCTATCTATCTATCTATCTATCTATAAATCTCTCTATCTATCTATCTATCTATCTATCTATCTATCTATCTATCTATCTATCTATCTCTCTATCTCTCTATCTATCTATCTTTGTTGAGTAGGAAAGTCCAACTGGGTTAAAACCCATTTTCAGCAGAGGCCCAGGGAGAAAAGCTCCACATTCTGTACAAGGCTAGAAAAGCCTTCAATAACAAAATGTGACAACCTAAAATAATGAAAACAAATGCCTGAAATACAAACTGAGGGAAAATTCAAATTGTAGCTGTTTTGGAGGGGCTTAGCTACCTACCCCTCAACTTATATATATATATATATATATATATATATATATATATATATATATATATATATATATATATATATATATATATATATATATATATATATATATATATATATATATATATATATATATATATATATATATGTATGCCAGCTCCATGGTTGCGCAAACATAAAGCAGGTAGAAATCTCCCAACAATACTGCTAGTACACACTTAAGAACTGCACTGGCAGTAATTACCAGTGGAAAACAATTGTTGGCAATCTGTTCCTCGGTGTCTTTTGACTCAGACACCCGATGTTCTAAAAATAAAACTCAATTATCTGTAGAGAAGACAAGTTTGGTTTAGATGTGTAGCAAATCTGAGCACAATGTTAGAAGGAAGGATGATCTATGCTGTTTTCCCTTTTTTGAATTAATTTTGCAGTAAGTTTTTTTTTTTTTTGCAGCACCTTGAGGATATGTTCACCTTGGCCTGTTATACACGTTCACATTGCATATTCTGACACTAGAGGTATACTTAAGCAGGCCTAATGGAAATAAGTGCATATTTTACTGATAGCAATATTTTTTTAATTCACAATAAAGTAGAACACTCATCAGATACTGCTTGATAATGTTTATTATAGGGAACCAAATTAGTGCCATACTATTTTAATTGGGACATTCAGGGAGTTCCTCGTAAAGTACATGCTATCACTATGGTGTTAGATAAGATCCTAGTGCAGATAGCTGCAGTGAGAAATTCAATCTTCTTCTTCTTTTTCTTCTTCTTATTTCAGCTGCTCCCATTAGGGGTCGCCACAGCAGATCAACTGTTTCCATTTCTTCCTGTCCTCTGCATCTTGCTCTGTCACACCAACCACCTGCATGTCCTCTCTCACTACATCCATAAACCTTATCTTAGGCCTTCCTCTTTTCCTGTTACCTGGCAGCTTCATCCTTAGCATCTTTTTCCCAATATACTCTGCATCCCTCCTCGGTACATGTCCACACCAACGTAATCTTGCCTCTCTGGCTTTGTCTCCAAACCTTCCAACCTGGGCTGACCCTCTAATATACTTATTCCTAATCATGTCCATCCTTGTCACATCCAGTGCAAATCTTAACATCTTCAACTCTGCCACATCAAGCTCTGACTCCTGCCTTTTTGTCAATGCCACTGTCTCCAACCCATATAACATAGCTGGTCTCACTACCCTCTTGTAGACCTTCCCTTTCACTCTTACTGGTACTCATCTGTCACAAATCACTCCTGACACTCTTCTCCACCCACTCCATCCTGCCTGTACTCTCTTCTTAACCTCTCTTCCACACTCACCATTACTCTGAACTGTTGATCCCAAGTACTTAAACTCATTCACCTTTGCCACCTCTACTCCCTGCATCCTCACCATTCCTCTATCCTCCCTCTCATTCACACACATATATTCTGTCTTAGTCCTGCTGACCTTCATTCCTCTTCTTTCTAGAGCATATCTCCACCTCTCCAGGGTCTCCTCCACCTGTTCCCTACTCTCACTACAGATCACAATGTCATCTGCAAACATCATAGTCCACGGGACTCCTGTCTGATCTCGTCTGTCAACCTGTCCATCACCATTGCAAATAAGAAAGGGCTCAGAGCTGACCCTTGATGTAATCCCACCTCCACCTTAAACGCATCCATCACTCCCACTGCAGACCTCACTGCTGTCACACTACCCTCGTACATATCCTGTACCACTCTTACATACTTCTCAGACACTCCTGACTTCCTCATACAGTACCACAACTCCTCTCTAGGCACCCTGTCATATGCTTTCTCTAAATCTACAAAGACACAATGCAACTCCTTCTGACCTTCTCTGTACTTCTCCATCAACACTCTCGGAGCAAACATCACATCTGTAGTGCTCTTTCTTGGCATGAAACCATACTGCTGATCACTAATCATCACCTCCCTTCTTAACCTTGCTTCCAGTACTCTTTCCCATAACTTCATGCTGTGACTGATCACTTTAATCCCTCTGTAGTTACTACAGCTCTGCACCTCACCCTTATTCTTAAAAATCGGTACCAAAATACTTTTTCTCCATTCCTCAGGCATCCTCTTACTTTCCAAGATTTCATTAAACAATCTACTTAAAAACTCCACTGCCATTTTACCTAAACACCTCCATGCTTCCACAGGTATGTCATCTGGACCAACAGCCTTTCCATTCTTCTTCCTCTTCATAGCTATCCTTACTTCCTCCTTGCTAATCCACTGCACTTCATGATTCACTATCCGCACATCATCCAACCTTCTCTCCCTCTCATTCTCTTCATCCATCAGCCCCTCAAAGTACTCTTTCCATCTGCTCAACACACTCTCCTTGCTTGTGAGTATGTTTCCCTCATTATCCTTTTTCACCTTTACCTGCTGCAGATCTTTACTAGCTTGGTCCCTCTGTCTAGCCAATTGGTACAGGTCCTTTTCTCCCTCCTTAGTGTCCAACCTTTTATACAACTCTTCATACGCCTTATCCTTAGCCTTCGCCACCTCTCTCTTTGCCATGCACCTCATCTCCTTATACTCTTGTCTACTTTCTTCATCTCTTTGACAATCCCACTTCTTCTTCGCCACCCTCTTTCTCTGTATACTCTCCTGTACTTCTTCATTCCACCACCAGGTCTCCTTGTCCTCCTTCCTCTTTCCAGATGTCACACCAAGCACCCTTCTAGCTATCTCTCTTACTAGCTCTGCTGTAGTTACCCAGCTATGCGGTAACTCTTCACTGCCACCCAATGCCTGTCTTAACTCTTCCCTGAAAATCACCTCACAATTACCCTTTTTCAATTTCCACCATTTGATCCTTGGTGCTGCCCTCACACTCATCCTCCTCTTCTTGATCACCAATGTCATCCTACAAACCACCATCCTATGCTGCCTAACTACACTTTCGCTGCCACCACTTTACAGTCTCCAATCTCCTTCAGACTGGCCATCTACATAAGATATAAACCACCTGTGTGCATCTTCCTCTACTCTTGTATGTCACCCTATGCTCCTCCCTCTTGTTAAAATACGTATTCATCACAGCCATGTCTATCCTTTTCGCAAAATCCACTACCATCTGACCTTCTGCATACCTTTGCTTAACACCATACCTACCCATCACTTCCTCATCCCCTCTGTTCCCTTCACTAACATGCCCATTGAAATCTGCTCCAATCACCAGTCTCTCACCCTCGGGTACAGTCATCACCACTTCATCCAACTCACTCCAAAATTTTTCTTTTTCATCCATCGCGCACCCAACTTGTGGTGCATATGCACTAACAACATTCATCATTACACCATCAATTTCCAGCTTCATAAACATCACTCTATCTGACACTCTTTGCACCTCTAAAACACACTTAACATACTGTTCCTTTAGGATAATGCCTACGCCATTTCTCCTCTCGTCCACACCAAGATAAAACAATTTGAAACCGCCTCCGATACACCTAGCCTTGCTCCCCTTCCATCTGGTCTCTTGCACGCACAATATACCAACCGTTCTTCGGTTCATCATATCAGCTAGCTCCCTCCCTATACCAGTCATACTACCAACTTTCAAAGTTCCGACCCTCACTATCACAGTCCTAGCCTTTACCTGCCTTCATGCATGCCTTCCACCTCTTCTCCTCCTTCGGCCAACAGAGATATTCTATATTATAGCTAATTGCACATACAACACTGAATTTAACTAAAAAATGGATTTTTTTGCACAACCAGCCCCCCACACGTACCACTATGGGTGGTTGTACCCCATACCACCCTATCAATATAGTCCTACTATTAGATCATGCTTTGCAGAAAGAGAATGCTGCTTCAGGTAAATTCTGTTTAGTAGCTATACATGCAATTAACTTTGATATAAAATGCTCACCTTTATAACTGTTGGGGAGAAATATTAGATAAGAAATAAAATAAGAAAAAGTTTAAATAATCTGGATAGGAAAACATGAAGTCTAATGTTGGAAAGTATGTGGCAGATATGTTGATGTATATCACACCAGCTAGGAAAAAAACACCTAATTTCATAGTTTCAAAATGATTATAAGCATTTCATTTCCAAGGAATTGAAATTCCCAAATTAATTAATGTACCTTCAATTAAAGCAACTTAATTGATTAAAAAAAGATCATGGTCTGGGTATTGTAGGGGCTTTGTACCACTACTCCCAAATTTAAATATACTAACTGAGGTAATACCGAATTAATTAGAAAAAAAAGCATACTCAGAATACTCAGTTTTCGAATAAAGTCTCTCCATTTTTTTGTTAATGTGCATTCAGACAACACATTTCTGTTCATTGAATTGTTGGTACAATTAGTCATAGATTGTCAGGTCAAAAATGTGAACAGAATATGGTAATTAACTGCAAACGTATATATTTTCAATGAATGGAGCAAAGAAAAATACTTGTTAACAAGGCCCTATGAATGAGAAAGATGACAATTGTTCTATAAATAGTATAGGACAGAGGGTAAGACTAAGGTAGAGCAGGAAAGCATTAATTGGAAGGTTAGAGTAGGTAAGAGGAAGAAAGAAGGTGCAGACACGGAATAATGACAGAACAGCTGCATCACGGAGAAATAAGCAGCAGGGAACAATAAAGGGAAAGGTTGTATCTGTCAGGAATCAATATCCAGTGATCTTAAAGCATGTGTTTACTACTTCATAGCTCAAAACATCGATCTTGTATTTGATTGAAATGTTTGGTGTAAGATGGTAAACACCAAATGCACAATATTCTGACTGTATAATTGATGGGTGGATGAGTCATGTTGTGAATGGAACATAGTGTTCAGATATCTTTTGGTATTAGTTTGTATATAGACAGATGAATTGTCTGATTGGCATCTTTGATTTATTGGAGTAAGTCACTGCCAGTGTGGTTGTGTGTGTACAACCATGGGATTGGTATATATAAGTTTGTGGCAGGTATCCCCCATGTGCGGAATGGAGTGTTGTTTACCCACACCTCACATACCAGAGACTGAACTGTCTAGTAGAGCAATGACCTGTGTCATCATCACAGCTGGAAATCTATCCAACTCCATATCCTCCCACAAATAACCCTGCATGACTTTGTCAAAGGATTTCCAAAGTCTAAACAAAGAGACATGCAAGGTTAATCCAGATATAGAGATTTTTTGGAAAGTGTGGATGATTGATCTGACACTGTCTGTATACTAATTATCATTAATAAATCCAGCCTGGATGTGGTTCACAAGGAAGGGAGTCGGTAACTGTAGCTTATGAACTGAAATTTCAGCACAGGTTTTGTGTGTATAGAAATTAATGATTTGGGTCTTAGCTACTAATCTCCAGTGTATCTGTCTTTAATTAGGGTAAGAGTGTTGTAAAACCTTTGCCCGTTAAGAGATTTGTACAGCCTACATGTGGGTGTTGTATTGCTGTAAGGAATGGTTTACAAAACTTAACAGGAATGCCATCTTTGCTAGAGATGCTATCATTTTGTAATGCTGTAACTACATTTTTTGTTTCCACTAAAGTGGTGGGAGCCTTTTAGGCCTTCTGCTTCTTCTTCCAAAATAGGGAGTAAGAAGAGGCTTTCTAGGAATCTATTTAATAATGGGAGGTTCCTCTAGTAAGCCTGTCATTTTAAGAATATAGTTCCCTATACAGCATTGTCATTTAATATTAATCTCTGTTCTCTCTTAAGTCTGTGATGAGTCATCCATCGGCCCTTTTTAATGAGTCTGTCATTTCCTCCATTTTTGATCATATAGGGCAAAATGATTGCCCAGCTTTTTACCATTGGCTTCATGATGGCATGATACCCTGGCGTTTCACCATTGGTCTTATGAGAGCATCTTGCCCTTTTAAGATAAATAGCATGGCTGAAGATTAGTTGAAAGAGGTCTAGCTCATATTTCAGATTAAATGTCAAACTTATGTATTACAGTGCTTAATTACTGAAGTATTGAACAACAAATTACAAAACTGAACATGGCAGTGACGAAAACAATATGGCCAAGGGAAATATCAATAACATGAATTAAATTAGTAATGTACACATTCTCAACTGAACAAAATGATTAAGGCAACATAATAGTGAATAGTTTACAGAAAGACAAAATAAATAATGAATCAGTATATTGTTATAACCACTGTTACAAAGACAGCAGTGTTATTAAAAATAATTACTAACAAAGCAGTTAAAATACAGAACAACACCAGACAGTAAAAGCTTATATTTATTCAATACATCTGTTTTTGAAAAAGAGAGCAAGAGATTACCAAGTACAATAGCCCCAAATTACCAAAAGTTGCTAACAATGACTAATAGTATCCAGATGAAACTAACCAAAATTGGTAGCTACAGAAATCAAGAAATATTCTTAAAGACCATCCAAAAAGACTCTGGGCAGGATTCACGAAGGCTTGCACGGAGTCTAAGAGTAGTGTAAGACTCCATGCAGCCTTCGCGATCCAGGAACAGCCCAAAGTCCATGTAAGAGACCAGCTAAAACGTCTCTTACACGGAGTGGGCGTGGATAAGCTAATCACCTCACTTGCAGCCACATAGCATGCAAATGAGGTTGATTAGCGATCCAGGAAGCCCAAAGCAGCCCGTAAGAGTTTTAGTTGCAGAAATGTACTCAGTTGACAACTGAGTACGCTTTCTGCAAACCACAATGGAGCCATGTCAGCTCCAAATAAAGGGTGCATATGTGTCAGTAGCATGCCAATGGCCAAGTATGTGGCCATTGGCAAGGTAACCTGATGCAAAATTAATAAAAATATAATTTTTTTTTTCGCAGCCCCGCGCAAACGGGCTGCACTGTATAAAACATAAAAATGAAGGTTATAAACCCACAAATGTGGGTTTTATGCAATACATGGATTTACAATGCAGGGATCAGCAGACCAAAAACAACATGGCCACCGTGTAGTGGTTGCTAAGGGGGGAAGCTGAGTCTAAGATATGTAACTAAGCATTAGTAGGCAATCTGATGCAAATGAGTGTTAGGATACTGAATTCCACTGTCACATAGCAAATGAGCACATTCTGAGTAGTGTAAAAGTTACAGAAAGGGGAGGAACAGAGTAGGAGATAGGTGACATCACAGGGGGGAATGGCAGAAAGAATTGCAGTTCATCGGAGGTCAGAGTTACATGACAGATGTCAGACACATATCATGGAAAGAGGAGTGTCACAACATAAGCATGGGAAAGTCAAGAAATGGAAGGTGTACACTGTTGCCTACACCAAAGTTTTTTGCTGGGCGTGCATGCACACGTGTGCGCGCCATGAAGCGCGGGTAGGACAGTGTGTGCGCGTGTAAGGCAGACTGAGCATGTGGGAGCGTGTTGGGAGATGTTTAACACTGTTTGAGCGGGTGTGTGCGCGTTTTAACCTGAATAAGCAGATTCTGAACCGTATAAGCATGTGTGCACGTGTGTAAGCCACTGTGAGCGTGTTTCTGCTGGTATACACGCATGAGGAAACAGAAAGGAAAAAGGAAGCAACAGAATTAGTAGGAAGCTAGCAAGGAATACTGCTGGAGCTAGCAGGTGAAAACAATTAGAAGCAGGCAATTACACAGGCAGAATAGTAGCCCAGCCCAGCACTTAAAACTCTGCAAACAGCAGTGCAGGATGTTTCTCTCAAGAGACACTGCAAGACAGGAGTAAGCTATTAGAAGTGAAAACTGAAAAAGCTGAACTCAGAGCAGAAATGTTAGGGGCTGCCATAGCGGTCATAATGAGACATAGGCAACTTGCTGAGGGTGGTGACAATGCAGATGGTGCCAGACAACACACAGTGAGGAGACGGAGAAGAGTGTACAGGCCCAGGGTCACCTACCATGGGTTACATGAGCTGGAGATAGTAGATCGCTATAGAGTGGACAGAGAACTCCTGCAGCAAATAGTGGAGCTGTGCAGGCCACGCCTCACACACAGAACCAACAGAGGGGAACCCATCCCAGTGGAAACCAAGGTATTTGTTGGCCTAAGAATACTAGCAACAGGTACCTTCCAGAGACCAACTGGTGATATGATGGGGATATCACAGGCATCAGCCCCCAGGGTACTGCACCAGTTCCTGGATGCCATGTCAGCACATGTCGGTGATTATGTATATTTCCCCAATGCCCGTGAGGTATTGGCCAGCAATATGCGTCTCTTCCAGCAAATAGCGGAATACCCTGAGGTAGTGGGAGCAATAGACTGCACGCACATACGCATCAAAGCACCAGCCGTGAGTGGGGTAGCCTACATTAACCGCAAGGGCTTCCTCCATCAACTGCCAGGTCGTGTGTGATGCCCAGGGCATAATAATGAATGTGTGTGCTGGCTGCCCTGGGAGCTACCATAATTCCCACATCTGGCATTTGACGCAGCTGTACCAGACATTTGCCAATGGGGACATCCCACACGGACACCTAATGGGGGATGCAGGTTATGCACTGGAGCCGTGGCTGATGACATCCATCAGAAACGCACACACACCTGAACAGGAACGCCATAATGAGGCACACGCACAAACACGTAATGTAATAGAGCATGTGTTTGGGCTGCTCAAGTCACGGTTCCGGTGTCTGGACACATCTGGTGGAACCTTGCAGTACACACCAACTACATGTACCCAAATTGTCATGGTATGTGCTATGCTACATAATATGATCTTGTGAAAACAGCTGCAGCAGGACCAGCATAGGGCTGGGCCAAACAGCCCCCCACCATTGCCAAGGCCATCACAGGCAGAGCGTGACCTGGAGGAGGAACAACCTGAGCCTGCCCCAGTAGGCCGAAGGAGGCGTGCCCAGTATGCCCTGGCCTTGGCAAAGAGGCAACGCATAGCACATACACTGGCTCAGTAGGAACCCTGGGAATGATACCCCCTCTGACTCACTCAAATAATAACAGGGATGCCTAAAATGATGATGACCTGCTCACAAACATGTACAGGGAGTGTAATATGTGCATCCGACAGAGGCAGCCCTGCAGCACCACCTGAGGCATGAATGCCATGTGTTAAGTAATGTAACACCATGTACTATATGCACACCTGAGGACCCT